>NC_047037.1:37566674-37846674 GCF_011762595.2 Tursiops truncatus
TAATAATGTCATTTAATGTGTCGTCTTCCATTTTTACTGTCCCATATGTATGCTTACATGATGGTGCCATAGGGATAAACTTTTAAAGAACCAGGATCGTTTTTAGTTTTCATTTTCCTTAAGTAGGGGGCCCATCAATGAAAGCATCCATTAGTACCTTTATTATCACAATATAAGGGAGTGAGGGGAAGGCCTGATTTGGAGGAAAACTTAATAGAACTGTAAGCAAATATTTAACTTTTTACTGAGTAGAGCATTGAAGACGGTGAAAATGTTTAAGACAAGGTTTTAAATAAATCAAATTTTATCATCTAATATGCTACAATGATACAAAAGTCCTAATAGTTTAAAATGCACAAAAACAGTATTCTAGAAATCTAATCTTGCTTTCTCCTATTGCTCCTCATTTTCAACTGATTTATAAGGCAAGTGAAGTGTTAATAGCTGCTTAGTAAAGGCTAATTATTTATGCTGCCTAACTTAGGGAAATAATATGAAGGTCTATTTTTCCACAAATTACATTCACTTACTCAATGAGGAAAACCAATTGTCAGAAACAACATTATATGAAGTACTTAACTTTATTATTTTATATTAACATCTAACTGTATTTAATCAACTTTGCTATTTTTATCTTGGCATTACAGTGAATGTGAAGTACTTGGCGATTACTGAGGCGCTGGTTAAGCAAGTTCAGGTCAGAGCATCATAACCATATGATGTCAATACATTATTATTGGCTATAACTCCTACAGCAGCAGCCGGCATGCTGCTTAACCACAATTATGTTCTGTGAAGCCTCTAGGACAGCTGGTGTTATAAGAAGAAAGTTTCCTTTAAAATATATTCTTGTGATGGGGTCTTTACCTTTAGATAGTATTTTTAATGTTTCCTTTTCCATTCTGATGACATTAGTTTAAAACAAATTCTATGGATCTAAATTACGTCCTAGAAACCTTACTTTGTTGTAAATGATCACCCGATTACTGCCATTTTTCAAAAAATAGAAATAATCTGAATAGAAATGTAATTAATTTTTTAAAATGTTTTTGCTCTTGTATATCTTTGCCTATATGTTCTTGCAATTCAATTTTCCTTAAGATATTACAGATGTTTTAACACTTTCCCTGTATTTTAAAATAAATCTTGTTTTCTTATAGCCTTTGGTTTTTTATTCTTGTCTTACCTAAAATATACCTTCTTGCTATTTTTTCTCACTTATCTTTAGGACTTCAGTTCCTATTTTTCTTTATTTTTTTTTTTACTGTATTATATTGTCTATTGTACCCTAAAATAATTCCCTGGGACCTGATTTTTTTTTTACTATTTCTTTTTTTCCTTACCATATTATCCCTTTAACTGTCCTTAGTTCTACCCATTCAGTTTATATGCCGTTATCCATTTCATGTATCTTTTCATCTTTTACTATTTCTTTAAGAAAAAAAATCATGAGTTCTCCCACTGATAAGAATAATGTAACATGTATACACATTTGGCACCTGGAATCTTTAAAGAAGCAGTCAATTAGCAAAAAAAAAAAAACAAAAAAAAAGTGATATTCAAAATTATGTCAATAAGTTAGAAAAAGACCAGTGAGTATTGTCATCTATAGAATAATTAGAAGTAATTATTTCAATCATACATGGAGTTGTGGGGATGGGAGTAAAAACAAAGGAATAAAGCCAAAAATAAATGTTTAAAACTAAGTTCATGTTATTTTTAATCATTTGGGGAAAATAATCACAGCCAATTCAGACATACTTCTAGCAGTTACACTTGCCTTTCTAAAATCTGATCCATCCCATCTTATTTCAAAAGCCAAATGTGACATAAAATTTATATTTAAATCATTTCTTTTTTACCTATTTTAATGTGAAATTATGGTCACATAACCCACTGTTTATTATGTGAAAATATTAATATTACAACATTCTCAGTTCTACTCTGAACAGATTAACATACTATATCCACTTGAAAACTAGAAAACCTTCATACGTGACCACAAAAACATCTTTTTACACACTATAATTGGGACTTTAGAAGATGAATGTTTTTTTCCTTTACATCCAAAATATACTTGCCAAATAATAAAGAAGGGTCTAATAATTAAAATGATAGTTTGAATCTGAACCTGCTTCCATGGTGGGGAGAGGGACCAAGATTTTCAGTTGAAATTGAACAGACTGATGTTTATATATACGAACTTTGATGACAAAACGCACATAGGATGAATCAAGGTAATAGAATTCAGAAACTTGTCACAATAGAAAAGACACATCCCAAGGTGTAAAATACAGATATCTGTAGTAAAGACGTTCAGCAAAGAACCAGACTGAATTTAAAAGATTGTGCTCTGCATGCTGACTGAAAGAACTATTTATATTCTATTCAACACTTTTTAAAAATCCACAACACATAGTCATAACTAACCATTTTTAACAAATGTCTTATTAATTCAATTAAATTGACACCATCCAAAATTTTAGTCCCGTTTTCACTTAATTTACCAGTTTTTTGTTTTGACTCAATAAATCATAATGTAAATGCCAATATTTTTTTTCAGCACTTTTGATGCCAAGATCTGGAAATTTTCCCTTATGAGCAAGAAAGGTTGAATGGCCATGTCATTGAAATCTACAAAAGAAAGATCTAGTGATCGGAACAGTTAATGGTTACTATTGCCAGAGATTAAAATCACCAGGCAAAAAATATTTTCAGAGAAGTTAGTTGAATGCATTTAATACAGAATTACAGAAAACTAATTAATGGGTTTTTTAATGTGATGGTACAAGTAGCATTAAACCACTGATAAGCACATAATCCTCATGACTATGCACTCTTAACTTTCCCACATACTCTGTTCTGCCATGAAATAACTTTTCGATGTTAAAGCTACTTGGAAATTGTTGAATTTCAGAAGAATATGATGTAAGCTACTGATTTATGGTATATTAATTTGGCTCAGCTAAAGAAAAGGGTTAAGCTACTTTACTATTTCAGGCTTTTACTTGGGCTTCATATAGCACTTTCACATCTGTTAACCCTCTGGAGCCTCACAACAATTCCAGTGTTAGGTATGTGCTATTATCCCCATTTGTTCCTGAAATTTTATCAATTTACCAAAGATCACACATTTAATAAGCGGCAGACTTGAGGCTTTAACTCATCTTTTGATACTAAGTGCACTATTCTACTTAACACAACACAACACAAAAGTAAAAACTGGAGATATGTGGTTTGTTCCAGAAAATAAATTATTTGTCTATTACAGTGTTACCTTAAAAAATGGACTCCCATTTGGCCCATAGGCAGACTGTGCATAGTGTATTAGATTTCATAAAGTCTTAAAGGCTTTTGTTCATATCTAACTTAAATTATTCCATTCCATTTCACTGCTCCTCTTTCTGGCCACCATGTTGTGACTTTGAAATATTTTCTATTTAGAACTTTTTGCAGGCATATATAATTTCTTCTCCTCTCTTATTGGTTAGGTTATATATAACTAGCTCTTTACATCAAATTTTCTAGTCCTTTATATAAAATGTCCTTTGTTTTTCTATAAATCTCCCAATCCCCCTAGATGGTTCTAACTTCCAAACAATCCAGGGAAAACAGTCATTGACACTGCTACTCAAGAGTTACAGAGACAACCACACTGATACGCAAGCCTATTCTTTCAAGTCTATTATAGACACAGTTCCCAAATATGCCAAATAATTTCTTAATTTGTTTCGGTATAGAATATCTATGGCATTTTGGTTTGATGATCAGCTTTTATTAGTTTCAACAATATTACTTTCTAGGCTAATTATCAATTATCCATAGGAGAAAGTTCAATTTTATTTTGTTGGGTAAATTTTCCTCATAAATCAGATTCTTAATAGACTATATGGAGAGGTCTCTCAGAATTATATGCAAAATGACTGCAACTTATTTCATTGTATTTCATTTTAAATGTCCTTTTCACATTTTCCTAGTATTTTGAAGAATTTCCAAATATATTATCATTCATACATCTTAAGGGCTATTTTAGTTTACATGACCTTGAAAAGAAAATATGTTCTAAGTCTCCTCTGGACCTCTATTCTCTTCTATAACTCACTTGGCATCAGTCTTCTTATTTCTTCCACAACCTCTTTCATTTTAGATCCAGAATTCACTTTTTCAGGAAACAAAGTAGACAACAGTCTATTTTTAGATGCACTAGGACAATGTCCCTTACTTTAAAAAAAAAACCATTGATGTTCAAAATCAAACAGGAAAGAAAACTCCTAATGTTTCAATTAGAGATAAAGTGCGTAATAAGTGTAAATATTCCAAGGAGAAGTAATCCATGAATTTATAGTCTCAACAAAACGTTCCATGGGAGAGTGGAGAAGGAAAGATAGAGACTGTCAGGGACCTAAAATGGACAGAAAACTCAAAAACAGAAAGCAAATAGAAGAGACAAGAGATGCAGAACTAAATTAGGACCGGCTGTTTCTGGTTAGAGTGACCACTGTTTATTGCTGCCCTCTATGAGAACATTCTCAGCTATTCATAGATGGGAGCAAATTCTAATCTACATATTGCAACAACCTGGCTTTGTATACCTACGGTGAAATTTTTTAGTCAAGTTGTTAATAATAATTTGTAAGAATCAAATCATAATGATATCAAAGTGTGCTCCATTCCAATTCCTTTTGTTTTCTAGTGAAATGTTCTTGTTTCCATCCTGGGCTTTCTTTTGATCACCTAATGCCAGGAAGGCTAACCAGTGATTTCCTTAGTAATTATGATTAGCATATTATGAAGAATAGATATCATGGTCCTGCAATATATAAGCAATCAAAAAGATAAAAATGGGAGCAGAGAGGTTGTTATCAGTCCGTCAAATCCTCAGCTGATTATAAATTCTGCTGTAACCAGAATAGCAGATCTGAGAGCAAGTGTGGTCATAAGTTTCTTTCTTGGTGTTTTGTGCCTGCGTGTCATAAGGAATCCTGGAGCTAAATTCGTCTTTCTCTACCAGAGCACCTAAATATAATAGGAGAGTTAGCAGTGCCTTTCCTTTTATTTCTTTCCTCTTGAGAATGTCATCATCGTTTATGGATTCTTGCATTTATACAAAACCCTCAAATTTTAAATGTGAAGGTTAAATACTTAAATTAGAGTCCCAATTTAAAAATGCTATAATTATAGCTGAGATTATATTCTATCTTCTGTCACTCAAAACCTTCACAAAGCTTTGTATCATTCTAGCTTTAATTGTATCCAAGTTATAAGATTTAAAATGTTAAATTAAGAATAAAAACAGAATATTTTGTTTTCATTATTTCTCCAGATGGTTGGCTGACTTGATGATCTGATTGTAGGAAGCATCAGTGGGATAAAATTATTCCAGATAAGGCCACTTAAAAAAAAGGTCACTTGAGACTGAATAAGTATCTGCCCTTAAGAATAACTTAAGGCATTATTTTAACCTGATATTTATAAGGACAATAAAGGATTATCTGAAAAGTAAACTCATGCCATGGAATGAATCACATTCAACTTTCTAAACAGTTAATTTCTAAGCAATTAATGGCATAATTATATATAATTAAATTATGTCTATCTACACAGTAAGTGGGAAATGACTCAATAAGCCACAATGTGGTTCTGGTATTAGCTCCACTTTACTAGGACATTGGTGGAACCTGATCCAGGAGAGGTTACAAAAAATGGTTCTGCCCTGGTCCTGCCAGGTTTTCTTTTTCCGTTGCCTTGTTCTGTCTCATCTGTACAAGTTTACATCAAATCACCACTCCTTGAGTCAAGGCCAAAGCAGTAATTTTAAAGAATTTTTGCTCTCCCTAAGTTTAGACTGCATTCAGCAAACATTTGCTGAGAAGCCCTTGTGTACTTGGCAGTGACAAAGCAAGGCATGGTCCCTGCTCTCAGGGAGCATACAGTCTCCCTAGGAAGAGAGATATTAACCAACTAAGTACATGTATGACAAATTTCACACAAGAGAAGCCCAGGGTATAATCTGTGGAGTCATGGAAAACGTTTCTAAGAAAAGCATATGTAAGATGGAACCTGAATGATGTAAGATGAAGGGTGGAGAGAAAGAGCATTTCTGTCAGGGAATTAATTGCTTGTGCAAAGGTCCTGAGATAGGAAATGAAAGAAAACCTGCATGGCTGAAGTACAGGGAGTAAGGGAGCAAATGGTACATCATGAGGCTGTAAATACAGGCAGAACCCTGTAGGCAATGTGAGGGATCATGAGTTGACTCATGGGCATGGGTAGGGAGAAGCCATTGAGAGGTTTTAAGATATATATTGTAAAAACACCACCCTGAGTGCAGAATGAAGAATATGGGGAGGGGGGTGCAGTCGATGGGAGAGGCCAGGTAGGAAGCTTTAGGCAATAGTCTTGGCCAATGTTGTTAATGTTTTGACATAGGGTGATGCAATCGTATTAAAGAGAAGTGGATGTGTGTTCCAGATATACTTGGGGAAACAGATAAGCTTTAGTGACCGAATAGATGTGAGTAGTAAAGGTCTCCAAGAGAGCAGACACTTCTGGAGAAATGGGGGTACCAGGTGATTAAGGGGTAAAGATTTGAAATTCCTGCCAGAATTACAGAGGAGAGATAGTCCAGAGTTTGTGCCTAGATACACTTACACACACACACACACACACACACACACACTCACACCTTTCCTACCTTTCAGCAGATTTACCTGTTACCGTTTCCACCGCCACCACCTCTTGTTCCTGACCTGTCGATATTACATACCAGTGAGAAGGAGATAGGTAATAAACCAATAAACAGATGTCAAATGGTTAAAAAGAAAAAGAAAAGGCAGACAGTGAGAGATAACTAAAGGTTTATTGGTTTGAACAACTGAGAGAGTTATCATGAACCAAAATGGAGAAGACCATGGGAGAACCAAGTTTTGGGGAAAAGTCAGGAGTTTGGCTTTGGATACCAACAGGGGTTTGTTTATATAAATCATCTTTTATCTGTAGTATAGGATTCTATGCCACTCTTAACAAGAATGAGATAGATCTAAATGTACCATGTCAAATAGCTCTATCATTTGTTACTAAGTGAGAAAAGTCAGTTTCAGAAAAGTTTATGTCCTATAATCCCACTGCTGTAAAAAAATATATACATATACATATTTCATACAAAAATTTTTATGTATGAAAATAAATAGAATAATATCTGGAAAAATATTCCCAAATCTTTAACACTGTTACTTATGAAAAGTAGAAGGGAAAAGGAGAAAAAGGTGAGGTATTTCACATTTTATACTCTGAACTTGTGTATTTTAATTTTTTACAGTGAGAAATGCATTCACATAATTTTTTAAATTTCATAAAACAAACAAAAATTTGAATTCATTGAAAGATGGAATTGCAGAGGAACTGCTAAGGTTACAGCATCATGCAATAAGGCAGTGACCTCTTATGGGCTACAGAGAGCACCATTCCTCTTATTGAGCCAGAAGAAAGATTGCACGTCAAATTGTGAATTTTAGTAAGAAAATAAAATTGTTTCAAGGAACCTCAAGAAATCTGAAACAGATATGAATGTCAGAAACTCAGCTTTCAGGTTTCCCTGGTGTTGCAGTGGTTAAGAATCCGCTTGCCAATGCAGGGAACAGGGGTTCAAGCCCTGATCCGGGAAGATCCCATATGCCACGGAGCAACTAAGCCCATGCGCCACAACTACTGAGCCTGCACTCTAGAGCCCGTGAGCCACAACTACTGAGCCCGCGTGCCACAACTACTGAAGCCCACGCACCTAGAGCCCATGCTCTGCAACAAGAGAAGCCACCACAATAAGAAGCCCATGCACCTCAACAAAGAGTAGCCCCCAGTTGCTGCAACTAGAGAAAGCCCATGTGCAGCAACGAAGACCCAACGCAGCCAAAAATAAATAAATAAATATATTAAAAAAAAAAAAAAAAGAAAGAAACTCAGCTTTCAGAAATGGAAAGGATATCCCTAAGGTGAAACCACAGGAAACACAGGCAGGCTCATAAAAAAATGTGGAACTTTTAGACCATGTCAAGGATGCTATTTAGGGCAAAACAGGCAACCAACCTTGGAAGTCTGTTCCCAGAGGTCGACTCTCCAAAGATGGGCATGCCTTTCAACAGTTTCTTTGCATATCTATCATAAGCTATTTTTCATTCTGAATCTGTACATCAATTGGTCATAAAGCTGAGACTGCCTGTATCTTATCTTGGGAGGAGAGGAGAGGAAAAATAAGATGTGTTAAGTGGCTCTTATATACCAGCCACTGGGCTAAAATATTGCATAGTCAACTCAGTTAAGCAACTAACAGACTCTAGAGGTGTGTGTTGGTAAACCTTTTACATGAAAACATGTTTTAAGTGCAGTACAAAGAGCTCTAGGGCAACAATCAGGTTCATTCTTCTTTGTTTCCACAGTTCCTAGCACAAGTCTAGGCACCTAGTAACTACTAGGTGTTCAATAATTGTTTACAGATTGGTTGAAAAGGCAACAAGAAATCCTTCATGAGAACCCCATAAGTCAATCAATCTTATAAATCCTGTAAAACAAGAATAAACAAAAGGACTTCTCTCTGAGCACTAATTATGTGCTGTGAACTGTCCCAGGTATTTTACATATTTCACTTCCCCCAATCCTCCCAAAACCCAATTCAGGTAGACTTTATTATTTAAAAGATGAGAAAGCTGAAACCCAGCAATAGTGACCTTCCCATGATCATTTTGGTAATCAACAAATCTAGATTTAAACCAAGTCTCTCTGACTCCAAACTTCATACTTTTTTCTCCTCTTTCCCAGTACTTCTTCAAAACGAATCCTTTGGTAATGCTATAGGGAAAAAACTCTAATATATTTAGTTTGCATATCTGAATTTTGTATATCTCATTTGCTTAAGGAGCATATGGATATATCCATATTTTTCTAGATTTTTAATGGACATTGACTTTTACTTTACACCATTCATGGTAGAGTAGAATGAGTCTACTCTCCAAAGTTTTGTTTTTTATGTGACTATTAAAAGTTTACACAAGAGATGGTCTATAAACTGTGTTTATGGACACCCCCCACCTGCATTTTACCTAAAATAACCCAATTTACTAGAATACCCAAACATCAGAAGTCTTTGCCTCTTGCCACAAGGAAGCCTGAAGCTCTCTGGCAAGTGATGTTTCCAATCAGCTCGCTCTCCCATGCCCTACAGCTTGCAAACCTTCTTCTGCTTCTCAAATTGCTGACCCAGGGACCTTCATCTTCTCTCCCATCAGCTCTCCTCACTTCCTACTTCTAGCAGGTGGAAGTTACCTGAACATCTTGCCATCACACCTACATGCCTACTTATATCTGCGCTCACCCTTCTCTTCCTGACCTCTTATTGTTGAGCAAGCATCCCTCTCCCTGTGCTCCAGGTCTCACCCTCTCCCTCCCGAGCCTTCTCAGGTATCTTGAAAAAGTGGCTAATGGTAATCCCCTCTCCTGCATCTCTAACCTCTTTACTGGAGCCTTCATATCATATTTTTTAATTAAAATTAAAGACCTTCAAGGTCCTACATACCCTCAAGTTTCTTCTCTGGCTCTTTCCTCCACTTCAGAGGCAAACTTTTCAAGAGAATTAACCTCAACTCTACATCTTCACGTCTCATTTCTCTTCAATGCACTCCTAGCCAGATTTTTGTCTCTACCCTTCTCCCAGGTGACCTTTCCATATATCATAAAAAGCCTCCTTGTAACAAATCCAATAGATATGACTCAGGCCCCTTCTGAACTTGACTTCTTAGCAGGATTGACACAGGTTACTACTGTCTCCTTAAGACACACTTTTCCTTACTTCCCAAGAAACACTGAGTTTTCTCCTACATCTTCGGCCTCCATTTTCAGTTCAATTTTCAGGGATCCCCCTGCTCTTCTTGACCATGTAATGTGGGTGCTCCTCAGGCCTTCCCCAGGCTCCCTTCTCTTTGCACTATGTCCTCTCTTAGAGGCAAACTCATGCACTCCATGACTTCAGCTACATCTGTACATCACCAGCCCTCAAACTCTTTCTCAAGCCTAGAACTCTCTTCTGAGTTCCAAGCCAATCCATAAACTTAAGTGCCTAACTTGTCACATCTGCCATCTACCATCTACCATGTTGATCTCGACAGGTCCAAAATGGAATGAATCATCTCCCTGCATATCTCCTCCTTAAGTATTCCCTACCTTAGTAAATAAACAGTTCTTCACACAGCTATTCATGCTCCATACCAGGAGTCTTCCTTGACTTTTCCATCTTTTCCATCTTCCTCACTCCCTCCACTCACTTTATTAGCAAATCTTATTTATTCTGATGCCTATTAATTAAAACATTGCTTTCTCCAAAAAGCCTTTTCTAATTCCCTAAGCCTGGTTAAATCTACCTTTTTACTTTTATATTTTTAAATTATTTATTTATTTATTTATTTTGGCCATGTGACATGTGGGATCCTAGTTCTCTGACCCGGGACCAAACCCGCACCCCCTGCAGTGGAAGCGTGGAGTCTTAACCATTGGACTGCCAGGGAAGTCCCAAATCTACCTCTTTAGAATAACTGTATTCCCATAGAACCCTACAATTGTATGCAGTCACTGAACTTGTAATTGTTCCATGTATATAAGTGAGTAGAATTGCTGGGTCAAAGGTTAGGTACATCTAAAATTTTGATACTTATTGTCAAATTACCAAATAGCCACCAACTGCTTTTATGTTTATTCTTTATACATTGCCAATATTAATCACATTTACATACATATTGTTTTGCAACATATTTGTCACAGTTGTTCAATCATATTTTTTTTAATGAATTTAATGCTCCCCATGAGTCCTTTTATGATCTGGATTCCTATTTTCTAATTTCTTTATCTTTATTCATCTCTTTCTTGCCTGAGTTTTATTATTAAGTATTTATTCAAGGACTCAAAGATACTATATTTGCTTAATGCTTGCATGTTTGAGAATGTGTTCCTGCCGTTGTAACCAAATAATTACAGTATTTGTCAAAATATTGTATTGTATCATATATAGCATAGTATTGAATTGGCAGAGGAATAGACAAATTGACCAGTGAGACAGGATAGAGGCTCCAAAAGTTAATCTCCATATATATAAAAATTTAACATATAATAATAGTGCTATTTATATTCATGAAAGTAGTGTTGACACAATGAACTAACCATCTGAAGAAATATTAGACTTTTATCTTAAGACTACATACAAAAATTAATTCAGATGAATTAAAATCTTAAATGTAAAATTTTAAATAATACATATCTTGTAAGAACATATAGGAGACTATAGATATAGGTAGTGGTAGGGGACCTTTTAACTAAGGCAGAACACCTAGAAGCTATAAAATAAAAGCTAGACCTTGTAAATACATATTTTTAAAGTGAAGATTTATATGTAGTGAAAGATACCATAAACAATATATAATAGAGTGACAAAACTATTTGCAAGGCAGAAGACAGATAAAGAGTTAATATTCATAGGTTATACAAGAAGACACTACTAAAGGGAAAAGTGAATAAAAGATACAGATATATAGATATACATATATATATATATATATATAGCAACTTCACAGAGAAGCAAATCCAAATGGTAACAAACATGAGAAAAATGCTCCAAACACTACTAGATAGAGAAATATAAATTAAAGAACAATGCACTACCAATTCACACCACCAAAATAGAAAAATTTAAGAAAAGCTAAAAAGATTTTAAGTGTATTATAAAGCTACTATAATTTTTAAAGTATGATAAATGGACTAGAACAGAAAGGTAAATGGAATAAATAGAAAGATAAATGAAATTGAACAGAAAACACAGAGATATGCCCAAATAGTTATAAGAATGTATTATGTGATAAATGTAATATTTAAATTCAATTACAAAATGTAAATTATTTGATAGTTATATTGATTTAACTGACCAACCATTTAAGGAAAAGTAAACTCCTTATTTCACACACAACAAGATAAATTTCAGATAAACTAATGATTTCAATATTAAAAATGGAACCATGGTAAAACTGTCACTGGTTGCAGATGACATGATACTATACATAGAGAATCCTAAAAATGCCACCAGAAAACTACTAGAGCTAATCAATGAATTTGGTAAAGTTGCACAATACAAAATTAATGCACAGAAATCTCTTGCATTCCTATACACTAATGATGAAAAATCTGAAAGAGAAATTAAGGAAACACTCCCATTTACCACTGCAACAAAAAGAATAAAATACCTAGGAATAAACCTACCTAGAGAGACAAAAGACCTGTATGCAGAAAACTATAAGACACTGATGAAAGAAATTAAAGATGATACCAACAGATGGAGAGATATACCATGTACTTGGATTGGAAGAATCAATATTGTGAAAACGACTATACTACCCAAAGCAATCTACAGATTCAATGCAATCCCTATCAAATTACCAATGGCATTTTTTACAGAACTAGAACAAAAAATCTTAAAATTTGTATGGAGACACCAAAGATCCTGAATAGCCAAAGCAGTCTTGAGGGAAAAAAACGGAGCGGGAGGAATCAGACTCCCTGGCTTCAGACTATACTACAAAACTACAGTAATCAAGACAATATGGTACTGGCACAAAAATAGAAACATAGATCGATGGAACAAGAAAGAAAGCTCAGAGATAAACCCATGCACCTATGGTCAACTAATCTATGACAAAAGAGGCAAAGATATACAATGGAGAAAAGACAGTCTCTTCAATAATTGGTGCTGGGAAAACTGGACAGCTACATGTAAAAGAATGAAATTAGAACACTCTCTAACAGCATACACAAAAATAAACTCAAAATGGATTAAAGACCTCAGTGTAAGTCCAGACACTATAAAACTCTTAGAGGAAAAACACTCTTTGATATCAATCACAGCAAGATCTTTTTTTTTTTTTTTGCGGTATGCGGGTCCCTCACTGTTGTGGCCTCTTGTGTTGCAGAGCACAGGCTCCGGATGCGCAGGCTCAGCAGCCATGGCTCACGGGCCCAGCTGCTCCACAGCACATGGGATCTTCCCGGACTGGGGCACAAATCCGTGTCCCCTGCACTGGCAAGTGGACTCTCAACCACTGTGCCACCAGGGAAGCCCAGCAAGATCTTTTTTGATCCACCTCCTAGAGTAATGGAAATAAAAACAAAACTAAACAAATGGGACCTAATGGAACTTAAAAACTTTTGCACAGCAAAAGAAACTATAAACAAGATGAAAAGACAGCCCTTAGAATGGGAGAAAACATTTGCAAATGAATCAACAGACAAAGGATTAATCTTCAAAATATATGAACAACGCATGCAGCTCAATATTAAAAAAACAAACAACCCAATAAAAAAAATGGGCAGAAGACCTAAATAGACATTTGTCCAAAGAAGACATACAGATGGCCAAGAGGCACATGAAAAACTGCTCAACATCACTAATTATTAGAGAAATGCAAATCAAAACTACAATGAAGTATCACCTCACACTGGTCAGAATGGCATCATCAAAAAATCAACAAACAATAAATGCTGGAGAGGGTGTGGAGAAAAGGGAACCCTCTTGCACTGTTAGTGGGAATGTAAATTGATACAGCTACTATGGAGACCAGTATGGAAGATCCTTAAAAAACTAAAAATATAATTACCATATGACCCAGAAATCCCACTACTGGGCATATACCCAGAGGAAACCATAATTCAAAAAGTCACATGCACCCAAAAGTTCATTGGAGCACTATTTACAATAGCCAGGTCATGGAAGCAACCTAAATGCCCAATGACAGACGAATGGATAAAGAAGATGTGGTACATATATATAATGGAATATTACTCAGCCATAAAAAGGAATGAAATTGGGTCATTTGTAGAGACATGGATGGACCTAGAGACTGTCATACAGAGTGAAGTAAGTCAGAAAGAGAAAAACAAATATCTTATATTAACACATATATGTGGACTCTAGAAAAATGGCACAGATGAACCGGTTTGCAAGGCAGAAATAGAGACACAGATGTAGAGAACAAACATATGGACACCAAGGGGAGAAAGCAGGGTGGGGGAGGTGGTGGTGGGATGAACTGGGAGATTGGGATTGACATATATACACTAATATGTATAAAATAGATAACTCTTAAGAACCTGCTGTATAAGAAAATAAAATAAAATAAAATTCAAAAAAAATTACTGTAACCCCCCAAAATATATTACCTAGCCAATTTTTATCAGATCTCATAACTATTTTAATATTTTGACCAGTTATTATCTCTGGATAGTAAGATTTCAAGTGAATTTTTTTTACTTTCTTCTTTTTATTTTCTGTACTGTTAGAATTTTTTACAAGGAATTTTTTTCATTTTTAGAAAGCTATTAAAGTTATCTTTATTGTAAAACTACATATATGAACTACATGGTTCCAATATGGTAAAAATATATGTATATAAGTATAGAAAAAAGAGAAAAGAGGTATATATATTAAAATGTTAACAGTGGTTTCTCTGGATAATAAGATTATAAGTGGGTTTTTCTACAAGGAACATGTGCTGTTTTTATAAGGAAAAAGATAATTACAATTGTTAATGTCCAGAGTATACTCGGACATACTCTGCTTCTATATGTCTTGGGCAAATCTTCATTTCTTAAGAAACGGAAGATACTAGACTGCATGATTGCTGAGATCCCTTCCAGTCCTGACATTTTAGTATTCTGAATAAAGCCACACTGTACACTTTTGGATTGAAGTCCTATTTGAAGATTTTAAAAAATTCTTACCAAGTGTCAAAAGGAGAACATTGTACTGTTCATCTACAGTTTTATTCAAAATTATGCCACCAGAATGAAATTCCCTTAAGAGCTATGAATGAAATATATGAGGGAAGGGATGTGGGGAGAAAGGAGGAAGGGGGACAGAGACAGAAAGAGAAAGAGAGAGAAGTCATGTCTGGGTTACCTGAGACACCTAAATAATGTCCCCTCCTTTCAGGAGTTTTATAAGTGGTCACCAAAATCCAAGTAGCTGATGTTCAGAACTCTCCAGAAAGGGATGTTACATAACTCCTCTGGAAGTGAGGGTGCTTCATATATGCCATGCAACAGCTCTGTTACTTATTTCCCACTGTACTCCTGTAAAGTATGTGAATATTCCAAGTTTAAGTTTCAAGACATGAGTAAGAGCCAACTGATTTGATCAGGACCATAGGGCAGCCATCTGAGCTCAAGTCACAGGCTCCTAAATGGCTGGAAACTCTCCTCTCTCTGGGTAAAGCTACAGCTCTGTGATATTTCCTATTTCTGCAGATTAATAATGGAGGCCCACTCCACCCTTGGCTGTGGGGCTCTCACCCTTTCTAATTGCCCTAGGAAATGCCTGTACATGATAAAGTGAGGAGCAGGTTCAATAAATGAAATTGATATATTTGAATTTCTTTCAAATAATTGTACTTCATGTTTTCATATGCACCTATATAGATATACATGTATATATAACCCTTTCTCTACCATTGCATGTATCTTGCATGCTGATCATTCAATGAAAGAAGTGTAATTCAATTACAAATGGAAATAAGTATGTGTTACAAAATAAATAAGTCACAGGGATGTAATGTACAGCACAGGGAATATAGTTAATAATACTATAATGATTCTGTATAGTGCATAATCTATAAAAATACCAAATCACTATGTTGTACACCTGAAACTAATATAATATTGTAAGTCAAGTATACTTATAACAACAAAAAACAGGTTGAAAACTGGAGAGATACTTAAAAGTTTACAATTAATGAAGTGATTTATTATGAACAATACATTTTGAAGAAATTACCTTTTGAACCACTTCCTAAGTTTTCTAGAACTGAATAGACTATAGTCATCTCCAGTGCATTTTAAATGAAACAAATATCTGAAGAAAACTAATTTAATTTCAATAGTTTTAAAGTTTTAAAAGTTGCTTTAGAGCCTGAACCAAGATGGCAGAGTAGAAAGATGTGCTTTCACTCCCTCTTGTGAGAACACCAGAATCACAACTAGCTGCTGGACAATCAGCGACAGGAAGACACTGGAACTCACCAAAAAAGATACCCCACATCGAAAGACAAGGGAGAAGCCACAATGAGACCGTAGGAGGGACGAAATCACAGCAAAGTCAAATCCCATAGCTGCTGGGTGGGTGACTCACAGACTGGAGAACACTTATACCACAGGAATACACCCACTGGAGTGAAGGTTCTGAGCCTGACGTCAGGCTTCCCAACCTGGGGGTCCAGCAACGGGAGGAGGAATTCCTAGAGAATCAGACTTTGAAGGCTAGTGGGATTTGATTGCAGGACTTTGACAGGACTGGGAGAACCAGAGACTCCACTCTTGGAGGGCACACACATATTAGTGTGTGCATCGGGACCCAGGGGAAGAAGCAGTGACCCCAGGGGAGACTGAACCAGACCTACCTGCTAGTGTTGGAGGGTCTCCTGTGGAGGCGGGAGGTGGCTGTGACTCACCATGGGGACAGATACACTGGCAGCAGAAGTTCTGGGGATTACTCCTTGGCATGAGCCCTCCCAGAGTCTGCCATTAGCCCCACCAAAGAGCTCAGGTAGGCTCCAGTGTTGGGTTGCCTCAGCCCAAACAACCACCAGGGAGGGAACTCAGCCCCACCCATCAGAAGTCAAGTGGATTAAAGTTTTACTGAGCTCTGCCCAGGAGAGCAATGCCCAGCTCTACCCACCACCAGTCCCTCCCATCAAGAAACCTACACAAGCCTCTTAAATACCCTCATCCACCAGAGGACAGACAGCAGAAGCAAGAAGAACTACAATCCTGCAGCCTGTGGAACAAAAACCACATTCACAGAAAGATAGCCAAGATGAAAAAGCAGAGGGTTGTGTACCAGATGAAGGAACAAGATAAAACCCCAGAAAAACAACTAAATGAAGTGGAGATAGGCAATCTTCCAGAAAAAGAATTCAGAAAAATGATAGTGAAGATGATCCAGGACCTCGGAAAAACAATGGAGGCAAAGATCGAGAAGATGCGAGAAATGTTTCACACAGACCTGGAAGAATTAAAGAACAAACAAACAGAAATGAACAATACAATAACTGAAATGAAAACTACACTGGAAGGAATCAACAGCAGAAACACGAGGCAGAAGAATGGATAAGTGACCTGGAGGACAGAATGGTGGAATTCACTGCTGCAGAACAGAATAAAGAAAAAAGAATAAAAATAAATGAAGACAGCCTAAGAGACCTCTGGGACAACATTAAACTTAACAACATCCACATTAAAGGGTCCCAGAAGCAGAAGAGAGAGATAAAGGGCCAGAGAAAATATTTGAAGAGCTTATAGTTGAAAACTTCCCTAACATGGGAAAGGAAATAGCCACCCAGGTCCAGGAAGCACAGAGAGTCCAATACAGGATAAACTGTAGGAGAAACACACCGAGACACATGGTAATCAAATTTGCAAAAATTAAAGACAAAGAAAAATTATTGAAAGCAGCAAGGGAAAAACGACAAATAACATACAAGGGAACTCCCATAAGGTTAACAGCTGATTTGTCAGCAGAAACTATACAAGCCAGAAGGGAGTGGCATGATATACTTAAAGTGATGAAAGGGAAGGACCTACAACCAAGATTACTCTACCCAGCAAGGATCTCATTCAGATTCGATGGAGAAATCAAAAACTTACAGACAAGCAAAAGCTAAGAGAATTCAGCACCACCAAACCAGCTCTACAACAAATGCTAAAGGAACTTCTCTAAGTGGGAAACACAAGAGAAGAAAAGGACCTACAAAAACAAACCCAAAACAATTAAGAAAATGGTCATAGGAACAAACATATCGATAATTATCTCAAATATGAATGGATTAAATGCTCCAACCAAAAGACACAGGCTTGCTGAATGGATACAAAAGCAAGACCCATATATATGCTGTCTACAAGAGACCCACTTCAGACCTAGGGACACATACAGACTGAAAGTGATGGGATGGAAAAAGATATTCCATGCAAATGGAAATCAAAAGAAAGCTGGAGTAGCGATACTCATATCAGATAAAATTGACTTTAAAATAAAGAATGTTACAAGAGACAAGGAAGGACACTACATAAAGATCAAGGGATCAATCCAAGAAGAAGATATAACAATTATAAATATATATGCACCCAACATAGGAGCACCTTAATACATAAGGCAACTGCTAACAGCTGTAAAAGAGGAAATCGACAGTAACACAATAATAGTGGGGAACTTTAACACCTCACTTACACCAATGGACAGATCAACCAAAATGAAAATAAATAAGGAAACACAGGCTTTAAATGACACAAAGGCCTGATAGATTTAATTGCTAATTATAGGACATTCCATCTAAAAACAGCAGATTACACTTTCTTCTCAAGTGCGCATGGAACATTCTCCAGGATAGATCATATCTTGAGTTACAAATCAAACCTCAGTAAATTTAAGGAAATTGAAATCATATGAAGCATCTCTTCTGACCACAATGTTTTGAGATTAGAAATCAATTACAGGGGAATAAACGTAAAAAACACAAACACATGGAGGCTAAACACTACGTTACTAAATAACCAAGAGATCACTGAAGAAATCAAAGAGGAAATCAAAAAATACCTAGAGACAAATAGCAATGAAAACACAACAATCCAAAACCTATGGGATGAAGAAAACTAGTTCTAAGAGGGAAGTTTATACCTATACAAGCCCACTTCAAGAAACAAAAAAAAATCTCAAATAAATAATCTAACCTTACACCTAAAGGAACTAGAGAAAGAAGAACAAACAAAACTCAAAGTTAGCAGAAGGAAAGAATCATAAAATCAGAGCAGAAATAAATGAAATAGAAACAAAGAAAACAATAGCAAAGATCAATAAAACTAAAAGCTGGTTCTTTGAGAAGATAAACAAAATTGATAAACCATTAGCCAGATTCATCAAGAAAAAGAGAGGACTCAAATCAATAGAATTAAAGATAAAAAAGGAGAAGTTACTACAGAAACCGCAGAGATACAAAGCATCCTAAGAGACTACTACACGCAACTCTATGCCAATAAAACGGACAATCTGGAAAAAATAGACAAATTCTTAGAAAGGTATAACCTTCCAAGACTGAACCAGGAAGAAATAGAAAATATGAACAGACCAATCACAAGTAATGAAATTGAAAGTGTGATTAAAAATCTTCTACAAACAAATGTCCAGGAATAGATGGCTTCACAGGTGAATTCTATCAAACATTTAGAGAAGAGCTAACACCCATTCTTCTCAAACTCCAAAAAATTGCGGAGGAAGGAACACTCACCAACTCATTCTATGAGGCCACCATCACTCTGATACCAAAACCAGGCAAAGATACTATAAAAAAGAAAATTACAGACCAATATCACTGATAAATATAGATGCAAAAATCCTCAACAGAATACTAGCAAACAGAATCCAACAACACATTAAAAGGATCATACACCATGATCAAGTGGGATTTATCCCAGGGATGCAAGGATTCTTCAATATATGCAAATCAATCAATGTGATACACCATATTAACAAATTGAAGAATAAAAACCATATGATCATCTCAATAGATTCAGAGAAAGCTTTTGACAAAATTCAACACCGATTTATGATAAGAACTCTCCAGAAAGTGGGCATAAAGGGAACCTACCTCAACATAATAAAGGCCATATACGACAAACCCACAGCAAACGTTATTCTCAATGGTGAAAAACTGAAAGCATTTCCTCTAAGATCAGGAGCAAGACAAGGACATCCACTCTCACCACTATTATTCAACATAGTTTTGGAAGTCCTAGCTTCAGCAATCAGAGAAGAAAAAGAAATAAAAGGAATACAAATTGGAAAAGAAGAAGTAAAACTGTCACTGTTTGCAGATGACATGATACTATACATAGAGAACCCTAAAGATGCCACGAGAAAACTACTAGAGCTAATCAATGAATTTGGTAAATTGCAGGATACAAAATTAATGCACAGAAATCTCTTGCATTCCTATACACTAATGATGAAAAATCTGAAAGAGAAATTAAGTGAACACTCCCATTTACCATTGCAACAAAAAGAATAAAATACCTAGGAATAAACCTACCTAGGGAGACAAAAGACCTGTATGCAGAAAAATTAAAGATGATACCAACAGATGGAGAGATATACTATGTTCTTGGATTGGAAGAATCAATATTGTGAAAATGACTATACTACCCAAAGCAATCTACAGATTCAATGCAATCCCTATCAAATTACCAATGGCATTTTTTACAGAACTAGAACAAAAAATCTTAAAATTTGTATGGAGACACAAAAAATTCCGAATAGCCAAAGCAGTCTTGAGGGAAAAAAACGTAGTGGGAGGAATCAGACTCCCTGGCTTCAGACTATACTTCAAAGCTACAGTAATCAAGACAATATGGTACTGGCACAAAAACAGAAACATAGATCAATGGAACAAGACAGAGAGCCCAGAGATAAACCCACACACATATGGTCAACTAATCTATGACAAAGGAGGCAAGGATATACACTGGAGAAAAGACAGTCTCTTCAATAAGTGGTGTTTTGGAAAACTGGACAGCTACATGTAAAAGAATGAAATTAGAACACTCCCTAACACCATACACAAAAGTAAACTCAAAATGGATTAGAGACCTTAATGTAAGACCAGACACTATACAACTCTTAGACAAAAACATAAGAAGAACACTCTTTGACATAAATCACAGCAAGATCTTTTTTGATCCACCTCCTAGAGTAATGGAAATAAAAACAAAAGTATACAAATGGTACCTAATGAAACTTAAAAGCTTTTGCACAGCAAAGGAAACCATAAACAAGATGAAAAGACAACCATCATAATGGGAGAAAATATTTGCAAACAAATCAATGGACAAAGGATTAATCTCCAAAATATATAAACAGCTCATGCAGCTTGATATTAAAAAAACAAGCAACCCAATCCAAAAATGGGCAGAAGGCCTACATAGACATTTCTCCAAAGAAGACATACAGATGGCCAAGAAGCACATGAAAAGCTGCTCAACATCACTAATTATTAGAGAAATGCAAATCAAAACTACAATGAGGTATCACCTCACACCAGTTAGAGTGGGCTTCATCAGAAAATCTACAAACAACAAATGCTGGAGAGAGTATGGAGAAAAGGGAACCCTCCTGCACTGTTGGTGGGAATGTAAACTGATACAGCCACTATGGAGAACAGTATGGATGTTCTTTAAAAATCTAAAAATAGAATTACTATATGACCCAGCAATCCCACTACTGGGCATATACCCAGAGAAAACCACAATTCAAAAAGACACATGCACCCCAGTGTTCATTGCAGCACTATTTACAATAGCCAGGTCATGGAATCAACTTAAATGCCCATCGACAGACGAATGGATAAAGAAGATGTGGTATATATATATAAAATGGAATATTACTCAGCAACAGAAAGGAACGAGTTTGGGTCATTTGTTGAGACATGGATGGATCTAGAGACTGTCATACAGAGTGAAGTAAGTCAGAAAGAGAAAAACAAATATCGTATATTAACGCATGTATGTGGAACCTAGAAAATTGGTACAGATGAACCAGTTTTCAGGGCAGAAATTGAGACACAGATGTAGAGAACAAACGTATGGACACCAAAGGGGGAAAGCAGCAGCAGGTGGGGGTGTGGGTGTGATGAATTGGGCGATTGGGATTGACATGTATACACTGATGTGTATAAAATTGATGACTAGTAAGAACCAGCTGTATATAAATAAATAAATAAAAATAAAACAAGAAAAAAACTTGCTTTAGAATATAAGACTATGAGAAAGGTATTCAATTCTTTCAGAAATTTAAAACAATCTAATCAATATTCTAATTCATGACCATATTAGTAGAACATAGAAATAGTACAGGTATGCAAAATAGGTAACTGGGGACTAATTCACACCGTTTAACTCTAGGGACTTGATTAAAATGGAAATAAAACACTTTGATTTTATAAATTTACTCCATTTTAGTATGCATACAATGGAGAAAAACTTGAAATCAACATGCAAAAGTAACAAACGTTATTTACTAAATCTGTGAACATGCACAGTACCACAGCCTGTTCTTTATGAACAGGATATCTGCAGGTTCATTTTACAAATGTTTCCCCTAATTTTCTGCATATTGTTTTGCAGTTCTCTTTCTTATATATCAGCCTCTGCCCCTTTGCCTCTTCGTTTCTTGTACTTGTGTAGGTTACCTAAGGAGAAGACAGTCAGCGAGGGTGAGCATGGGCTATCAAGGAGCATGACTTCCACCTTGTCCTGGGAAGCTCCACAGGACACCACCCCATCTCAGGGGCTCCTAAATTCCAAATTAAGAAATTTTGCTCCAGTCATACTTTCACTCAAAGATTAATTACCGTTAAATTATAATGGGTGCATAAGACGATGAATCTTCCCTTATTTTTCCTGTCCCTACCCTCTGAGGGTATTGCAGAAAACAGAGTTTTGTACTTACAACCACCTAGACATAATAAAAGAAATTAAAACTCTACAGAGAAGAAGAGATTTTTGTTTTCCTTTATTTCAACCAGCTCAATTCAGATACCTAGGACAAGAAAGAATAATTATTCTCAAAAGTTACTAGTTTAAAACCAAGTAACTAGAGATTTTGCAACATATAAAACAAATTGATGATATGAATATCAGTACTACAATCAGTAAGCAATAACAACACATGTGGGTCCATTTTTTTAAAGGTACAAGGAACCTGAAATGTATTCCTTTTTGATTTTGCATATTCTATTTGAAAATGTATTTCTTAGATTTGATCAACACCTTGAGTCTTCTAACACAGATCTCATCTAGCCTTGTGCAGCAAATATACACCTTACAAAATACCTAGTAAGAGTAAATTTTCAATCACTTACAAGCTGCTGTCTTCATTGATGTGACTAGAGCTAACATCTTGACAAAACCTATACTGTGAAAAGCACAAAGGCAAAAAGTTCCAAATTACTCTGTCAAAACACAAAAATACCATCCTCATTTCACACAATCCTACCCTCCCTCCTTTTCCCATGGATAAATAGTTAAAACCAATAAGAACAGAAGGGTAATCGAATTACTCACGTTGTATGAGAGTATTGATATAAACAGTAATAGACGAATGTCAAAAAGAGGATACATTTAGTCTGAATCCTAAAAAAATAGTTTGATTGAGAATAATCCAACAATGGATGAATTTTCCTGGTGAACTAATTAGAACAGAGTCCTTGCTCATCCAGGGTCTAGAAAGAATCCTCTGAAGTTTAAAAATATTCATAAACTTATATATTATTTTATCTTGATATCACTCACATTTTATATTATAAAGATACAAACATTTTTGTGACACAAGTTTTCACTTGTTTTCTATTTTTAAAAACCAGAAAACTCTTATCTTAGTTTCAGCCTTCTCATTTGAATACATCTGTTCACAATGCTTGTATAATACATTTTTCAATGCGCTTTAGCTCAAAATTAATGAGGGAAAAATTCTAAAATCCCAGAAACATAAAAGTCATATGTTACAAGGGAATGTATTGATTTAGTAGTATTTCCATGTTTATGTAAATGATTCATAAATTTAGCAGAAATAGAAAAAATTTTTAAACATATGAATATCTGTAAATAACAACAGAGTTACAGAAATGTATTCATATAAACTGAGAAACTTGGAACTCTGCAGAAAATTGACTTTTATAAAAACTTTCATGTGAAAAAAAAAACTTGCATGTGTATATTGGCATCTTGAGAAACAGAGTTGCTATATTTTTATAAAAGCAAAATGCATATTTCTGATTTTACTTATACACAAAGAATAATGCACTCTTCTTCATTTGTATATATTGATGCATCATTTTAAATATTTATACAAAGAAAGCGAATCCTAAATACATTTCATCTCTGCGTCTCTCCGTTTGACCTCTGTCATAATACCATTTCTTGACTTAGAATCATTGATTCCAAGGCATACACATTCATTTATAAAGTATGTCCTACTAACTTTAAATCGTTTATCCTTAGAAAAAGCCTCTTAGATTCAGATTTACCTTTCAGGTGAAATTAAAATTTAAACTTTAAAGAGCATGTTCCATATAAATGTGAATTCCTCCCACCCACATTTAAAATGTTGGTGATATCTTTTATTTATAGAAATACAAATACTATGGTCATTGATGGATTGTCTTAATTTAATGAACGGAACATTTATAATATCCATAAATGTAACATTGAAAGTGAAAAATTCTAACCTTGATTTTAGAAAAAGCACTATTTATTTCCAAAATTGATATTCGAAATTATGGATCTAACAGAAAGTATGTAAAGTTGCCATTTAATAATTAAAAGCAAAACAAAACACCATAGCTTTTATTCAGCCAATGAATCCCCAACTCTAGAATTTCAAATTATAAAAGTTGGTATTTCCAACACCAGTTAATTATCACTGAACCACAGAAGGGTGGTAAATACTCAAAACTAAAGGGTTTTCATCCTTTGGAAACAATATGAATATTAGTGACACCTGACAAAAATGGCCTTTGCTCTGTTTAACATTTAATCAAGTAGTTAATATTAAAACTGGAGACAGAAAAGATGTGTTGAAAGCAGTTACTTGTATACTGAGATTCGGAGAAAAACTACATGTGGTTTCCATTGTCCCATAGCCAACATTTTGGAATTTCTTACAGAATGATATATTTACATTTCTCAAAACTGAAAAAGTCTGCCTTCTTATTGAAGTTTACCATATGTCAAAACACTTCAAAAGCTAAATATTTTATATAAAGAGGGAGAAACTGACTAATCTATAGTGTATATAAGATTAACCAAAGGAAATTTCAGGATGTCAAAAACAGTGTTCTAGTTGTCAGTTAATTAATACTCGAGTAATTCTTGATAAATCCTAACCAATGTTTTAATTTATGTGACTGTATCAAATATGTTCATTATATTCTTATACAGCTTGTCAATTCAGTAACTTACGTGTAAAAGTTAATAAAATATCTGTAACACTATATTTTAACCAGTGCAAGGGTACTCTAAATACAGGATTTTCATATTTATTCAATTAACTGAACTCTATCAGTAAACACAATGACCTCAGGGCCTAACTCATAAAAAATGCATTATTTACATGGAATCTTCTTGAATTTGCTTGAAAAATTAATTATAAAGCAAACTTTTCTCAGTTTATGTACATAGCAATTACCCCCAAGCCCTTGAAAGCAAATGTTATTGAACACAGCTCACCTACATCAATGAGAGGACAGAAGCATCAAAAACTTCAGTTTGTATCTAAAGGCTACATGAGTCAACTTACTGTACATGCACAGACATCTTACTGTTCTGTACGGCATGCTGTTGCAAGCATAATGTCCATTTAACATATAGTAAAGATGGGGAACTATAAAATGCACCTAGAAAAAAACCGAGCTAACAACAAAGAGCAGGTAAGTGAATACTTCAAATCTCAAAACATCTACCAATCAGCAAGTCTGAATAACATCTCTCCCAGGATATGAACAAAAATGACTAACACAGATTTTATTGTATGCCTCTTTTAAATCGTAATAACTGAAAAGATTATATATAGATCTAATTCAAGTGAACCTAGAGTCACAAAGTGTTACCACTAAAAGAATAATTGTATCAGATGCCTAACTAATAAGTATTTTACCAAGACTTGGCAAATAAGTGAGAGATGAAATTCTAAAAGGTGACAGAATCATAGGCAATAATAATGGAGACGTATAAAACACATTCCATGGTTGATAAAGTAGTTGACTTCTTGAGAGAACTGTAAAATTATCAGGGAAAGGAGAGCAGATGTTACACATTTGGACTTGGTAAAGCATTTGATGCACTGCTTCATGAAAAGTGACTTGAGAAATTAGTCCAAATTGGCTTGGATCTGATCAGTGTCACACAGATTGAAAACTGCTTGAAAATCAGTAAACAAAAGATCATAACAAATGGCCACATATCCATTTGGGGTAGAGATCAGCCACTGGAATTGGTGTTAAATCTGGTCTTAGTTAATGGTTTTATGAATAATTTTTTTTTCAAATAAACAATTTTAATAGAAGTTTCAAATGCTGCTGCATTGAAAGATGATGCCTACAAAAGAAAATTAAAAATAATAGAGTTACAAAGAAAAGAGTTAAACACACAGGAGATAATGTTAAATTTAGCTTATAAAAATTCACTCCAGGGTTTCCCTAGTGGCGCAGTGGTTGAGAGTCCGCCTGCCGATGCAGGGGACACGGGTTCGTGCCCCGGTCTGGGAAGATCCCACATGCTGCGGAGCAGCTAGGCCTGTGAGCCATGGCCGCTGAGCCTGTGCGTCCGGAGCCTGTGCTCCGCAAAGGGAGAGGCCACAACAGTGAGAGGCCCGCGTACCTCAAAAAAAAAAAAAATTCGCTCCAGAAAATAAGATGTGACTATAAAAGAATGATACTGTTTTTTTTTTTTAACACAGACACCAGAACTTACAGATCCAAGTAAATCTTGTCCTTCGAAGTATTCACCCTGAGAAACCAAATATTTAGTCCAGGAATACTGTTACCGTTCAAAATATTTTTGGAAATTCATATGTGAAATCGCCTTAAGAAATCAGTGCCAGTAAATTTTAGTGCCCTTTATGAGCCATATAAGAAAATGTGTCATCACAAAACAGCCATGCTTAATTTTTTCCTACACTTCATTTGTAATAAAAACTTATATTTCCCAGCTTCTTCATCAGACTTAATGCCAAACAGCCTTTAGCTAGTTCTAAAAATTAAAACCACCCTCAGAGAACTAAGATATGTTTCCACTAAAATTATCTGAAAGAATATACCATACATATATTTTTTCACAGGCTTATTTATTCCACCAACGCTTAATGAAAATCTGCTCTATGTTTGTCCCTACTCTTTGACTCTGCAGAGGCTACAAAAACTAAGTAATGATTCTTGCCCTCAAGGCACTCACATACTGGTTGGAGGAGACAATCACATAAATAATTACACTAGTGTAATGAAACTCTGGTAGAAGCATGCTCAGAATTCTGTAAGAGCACAAAGGGGATCTGAGGAAGGGCATTCCAGCAGCAGCAGATGTTTGACAACAGTACAAAATTCGGAAACTGGTGGTAGCTCCAATGGGAGCACAGGGTAGATGGTGGAGCAGCCTCAGAAGAAGAGACAGGAAAAAAAGAGGAAAAAGTCAAGATTAAATGTCATACTGAACAGCTTGAACTTAATTCTTCAAGCAGAAGAAAAATAAGCTAGGGAGTCATATGACCTGACCTGTGACTTTTCAGGAAGATAATTAGGGGTTGTGATATGAAGGATGGATTTGAAGAAAGAGAGGCCAGAATCTCAGAGAGCAGTTAAAGGATTTTCATCAGGCTTTGGCCTCCACCACTCCATCTAAAGTGCCTTGTCAAGGTCACCCAAGGTCTGACTATGGTCAGTTCTCAGTGGTCAATTCTCAGCCCTCACTCCATCCTCCTTGATGCACTTTTCTCACTTGGCTTCCATGATACTGTGCTCTCTTGGTTTTCTTCCTACCTTGTTGGTAGTTCCTTCTGGGTCTCCTTTCACTGATTTCCACTCTTTCCCCCCAACCTCTGAATGATGGAGCACTCCAGAGTGCAGTCCTAGATTCTTTTCTCTGTAGTTAGTTTCTGGTGATTACACCCAGCCTCATTGCTTTAAGTGCCTTTTATATAAACCTGAAAATAACACAAATGTCCATCAGTGTGAGAATAGATGCATAAGTTGGTACATGCACTCATTAGACTATACACAGCAGTCAATTGAATTACAGTGGCTTCAACAATATGGGTAAATATTAACAGATAAGAATGAAAAGTAAACATAGGAAGGTAAAGGCATGCTATTTGTAATCACACATATTAAGAAGTGAAAATTCAGAGGAGATAAATGGGAACAGAAAATGTTTAGATTTGAATATATTTCAAAGGCATTTGTAAAAGATTTACATAAACTATATAAGAAAGCCAAAGCAGGAGGAGGAAAAGAAAAGGTGAAGAAAAGCTGTGAATAAATTAAAGAAGTTCAAAATTTTTCCTAATACACATTATATAATTATTAGTACTAAGATATAACTTAGGAAAGAAAATCTGAGTACTGCTGAGTATTATTTGTCTTTTTTTTTTTTTTTTTTTGCGGTACACGGGCCTCTCACTGTTGTGGCCTCTCCCGTTGCAGAGCACAGGCTCCGGACGCGCAGGTTCAGTGGCCATGGCTCACAGGCCTAGCCACTCCGCAGCATGTGGGATCTGCCCAGACAGAGGCACAAACCCGTGTCCCCTGCATCGGCAGGTGGACTCTCAACCACTGCGCCACCAGGGAAGCCCTATTTGTCTTTTTCAAGAATTAAATTAGGTCTCATTTCCTGAATACACACCCCAAGAGGAGATATCCCCACATTAGCTACTACCCACTTCCCAGTACAAAAGCATACTTCCCTCTTCCAAGCTCTACAGATATTTCCAAGACGGTCCACCTCCCCTTGATCGTCTTTATCTTCCTCCTTGTCCCCTATTGACCATCAGTGTCAGGCCTACGTAGATGGTCAAATGTTTATTGAATACTTTGAACTTAATTTACTATGATTAGGCTTCTCTCTTTAAGATTTAAAAGAATGTTTGAGGAATGATTTAGTTCTATATTTTAAAAAGTTGTACTGGGATGTGACAAATGAATATCTTCTGTGAAACAAACAGAAGCATCCCAAATCATTCCTGGGATTATTCTTTATTAAGTATCTGTTGCAGCATATAATATGTGGACATCACAGAGTTTGGTGAGTGAGTCTCTTAAGTTTAGCCCACTTATTCATCTTCTTTTCTTTAGTCTTTCTGCACTTACAACTTGCCTGCCTCCCATCCCCATCCCCATGGCAACCCTACCCTTGCCTCTCTTTCAACCACCACTGCCTCCAACAATGTCAAACTCCAAGGAGAAAGCAGGAAAGTCTGACAGGTTAAAGTAGAAAGGGGAAAAGCATCCAAAGTACATGGTAGGAATTTAATAAATATCTGTTGAGTGAATGAATAAATGAGTTATGTACAACGAGGCTTGGAAGAGAGGAAGAGGACAGAAGAAGGAGCTGGAAGAGGTGGGAAGTTGCTCAAGATGAAAACATGAGTGCTTCTCATAGAATAGGTAGAAAAAGAGAACTCCCTTGAATTGTGAAGAGCTGGTAAGGAGAGGGTCATAGGAATTGAGAGTATTGGGGAAAATTTTCTCATCTGTTCTGTAGCCTACATTTCAGTCAGCCAAAGAGCATAACCAAGCTTCTTCATGTATTCAGGCCACTGACCTACTGTCTATCTCATTCTGCACCCTATTAGGTGGGATGATAAATTTGAGGGTGGTGGGGACTGAGGGCAGGGGTAGAGTAGGTAGAACCGGGCTAAACCCACCTCACTGGTCCACTAACCTTAGAAATTATAATGTTATCCAGCAATTCCTAACCCCACCTGATTCCATGCTCAGCCCTCTGGAGAGCAGAGTTAACAGCATGAGAGATAGAATCAGCTCTGTGCCCAGATCCACTGCTTTGTTGCTGATACAACTGCAAACATTCCAGAAATGAATCCTCCCCCTGCCTGTCAGGACCCATCTATTCTAATTCCTCTCCCTGATCTTGGAAAACTAAAAAAGGACCAGTTACCCTCTGAGTTAGTCGGAGCTTCATTTGTACTCAGTGAGGAATCATATACACAGGCACAAAACTCCAACAGCACAACCGGTGCTAACTATTAGCCTAGATCAATAGTCTCAACAGAAAAGGTCAAAGGTCCAATGGGCTCTGGGAACTCCAGACCACATTACTCTCCACCTTGACCAACTTGACAGACAAGCTCAAATTGCTCTGGCTGTCCCCTTTCAGTGCATTAGCAAAGAACTTCAGGGCTTGAAACTAACAGTCCTTTCCCCTACATTAAATGCTTTTTAAAAAGTAAACAATAATAAGCAGAAGATGACAAAGAAGAAATTGGAACAATAAGGAGAAGGATAATAAAACAGGACAAGAATTTTAATAGCTGGCTTACTTTTCAAAAAGGAATATACACAATTTTGCAGATTTCTTTTATAGAAAGAAATATTTCTATTTTATTTCTTTATTTCATAACAGTAAAAGAGATTTGTGGGGGACTCTGCTGAATGGCATATGGAGATCTGTATGCTTGAGTAAGATCATACTCTAGGGTATAGCAAAGCATCCCAGCCCTGAGTTTTGGAGAACTCTTGCTACGGACCAGACTCAAAAGGCCCCCTGGCATTAAAAAACGACCAGAGTCTCTTATACATAAAAACAGCTCAGAAACTTCCTGTATTGACTTCCTATTGTTGCTATAACACATTTCCACAAACGTAGTGGCTTAAAACAACACAAATTGATTATCCCACAATTCTATAGGTTAGAAGTCCAGCACAGGTTTTACTGGGCTAAAATCTAGGTGCTGGCAGGGCTACATTCCTTCTGGAAGCTCTGGGACAAATCCCTTTCCTTGCCTTTTCCAACTTCTAGAGGCCACCTGCACTCTTTGGCTTCTCCATCTTCAAAGCCAGCAATGTTGCATCTCTCTGACCATTCTTTCTTAGTCACATCTCTCTCTGAGTCTCCTCTTTTGCCTCCCTCTTCCACTTTTAAAGACCCTTTTAATACAGTGGGCCCACCTGAGTAGTCCAGGATAATTTCTCTATTTTAAGGTCAGCTGATTAGCAACCTTAATTCCACTGCAATCTCATTCCCTTTGCCATAGTAGCTAACTTATTTACAAGTTGCAGGGATCAGAAAGTGGATATCTTTGAAGGTATCTTTATTCTGTCTACCACACTTCCTTATTACTCCCAAAGCAAATTGGAGGACCAGCTTCTCTCTTTCCAAACCCTCTTTTGATGGCTAGTTTTACCTAATGTCACCTTTCTAAAAAGTTTTGGAAGGAGGTCTAGAACTAAAACTCCCCCAGGGTGGGTACGCAAGTCTTTTAAATGAGCATCAGGTGACACTTAGTTTTAATGGAAACTATATACACCTTAAAAGAAACGCAACTGCTGACAGGTGAGAATTTCAGTAAGTAAATATATTTGCCCACAAGATAGGTAATTACATTTTAAACCACTAATGCCAGTAAACCTAATACAAAACACAATGTAGCCTGAGTACTGAAATTTTGGATAGGTTGATAGACTTTTTTAATTGTTTTTAAGGGTAGTTTATTTTCTTCTTCCTTAGCACGGAAACATAAAAAAGCGTATTCAATAAATAAGCAAACGAAAGGAGAATCAATCTAATATCAACGTGATTTGAGACTTAATGCCAGGTCTCAAGTTGTATGCTGACGTTCCGGAATATAGGGGGCTGAAGGTCAGGGACTCTGGGTAACCTCTGCATTAAGAACACCTTGAGTCAGGAAGAAAGAGAGCATCCTTTCTATTCTATACAAAGGAGCAGCTCTAAAGTCATAGTCCCTCAAAAATTCTATGTAAAAAAAGCTTTGCAAGATTTGAAGAAAGTTTTATTCCAAACTCTAGGCCACACAGCATGCACACACATAATCAATATTCACACTGAGGATGTGAAATAAATATGCACACCACCTCCTACTATTTTACAACACTGTCTCTAGTCACACAGACAAGTAAATTCAAGACCCTCTCTATGTAACAATAATTTGAAAGACAAATAATAAAAGTAGAGAAGAGAAGTGCATTTGTGGACACACTGTATGCCAGCCACTTTGCACGTCTTATCTTATTTGATCCCCACAACCTGCAAGGTGTGTGTTTCAGGACACTAAGAGGACCCAGGCTCTAGGAAGCTAAGAAATTACCTGAAACTTCACATACAATTAATAGGTGATATAGTTGAGATTTGAATTCAGGAAAATCTGCCTCTAAAGATTAGTCATATACTCAACCTACTTTATTAGTGACAGGTAGCTGTCTCTCTAGCAAAATCCTTATTGGTTATTAAAAATAAAAGTGCTAGTATTCAGAAAAAGATTAGTCATATACTGCGACATCACACTGACTCTCAAATTAAGATGTGTAAAAAGTGTTCTGAGTTCTTAATAGATATGTGAAATATAAGCCAAGACTTCGCCATAAATCTAAATAAATAAATAAATCTAAATTTAGCCACTGGAAAGAAGTCCCTCTTCATTATATCTGTAAGTAGGACTCAACTGTTCATTTTACATGTCCTTACAATAGTAATCAAACATTTCTTCTTTTGTATTATATGTGTTTTCAAACTGCTATTAAAGATCGTTGGTCAGCAGCCCTTGTGTCTTTTAGCATTTCACTGCTAACGCTCTACAAACTTGGCCAGCCAAAGAAAACGCAGATGGTCCTGTGGAACACAAACCACGGCAACATATGGTATGCATTTATTCCAACAAAGTGTGCTTCTTAACCTCTGGGTGTCGCTCCACCATTTCTTTATAAGGCTACTCATTTCTAAGGAAGGTTCAGTTTCCAAAAAGAGGGTAACAGGCCTCACATGTGTTGTATGGCCACTCAGACGCATATAATGTGTCTGAACGCCTTTAAGCAAGTGCATTTAGCACATGCTCCCTAACACTATCATATGTATTTATGAACTATCTCCCCCAAGATGGTAAGCCCCTTGAGGGCAAGTGCCATGCTTGATATCTCACCTTATTAGCCGCACATGGCAGAGTAACAATACCATCTGTCATGTATATGGCACTGTGCATTCTCTAAATTGCTCTTATAGATAAGCCCCTAACTGCACTGTGACATTTGCCACATCGTCCAGATGAGGCTCACAGAGGCTAAGCAATTAGCTGGAATCACAAACTAGTAAGTAATGCTTTCCTCTAGCCCACAACAGAGAAGTAGTTATTCCCTGTCTTGCATACTTTGTTATTTTCTTCTTCTAAGGTTTTTATTATAAGGACTAATGCCTATTGGCCTTTGCATTAAAATAAATATCATATAGTGGTAGTATACATAAGTGCAAGCCACTGTTCTTAGGGCTTTACAAATATTAATTTATTTAATCCTCCTAGCATCCCCACAAAATAGATGCTGTTTTTATCTGCATTTTACAGATGAAGAAACTGAGGCACAGAGAGATGAACTAATCCAAAATCACAGGACTGGTAAATGGCAGCAGTGAGGTTTGAATCCAGGAAGTCTGGCTCCAGAGTCCATGCCCTTAACTTACTCTGCTCTGTTCTGCCTGAATAAGAATCTACAAAGATCTTTACTCAGGACATGTGAGCCTTTGTTCAACAAGGGGGAAAAAGGTGTGTTTACTCCTTCCTATGTGATTTATTTGATTATATTCTAAAACCTTTCTTCATGCCAATAGAACTCCACGTAAGTACTATACTAAATTTTCCTGTACTGAAGGCATATGCGATGGTTACCTTGATTGACACATAAAATACCCAAAACAAAATACCCCCAAGACTTGAGGATATTTTGTTTTGTGAATTAGAGACATGAAAGGATTACCTAGGTATCAGAAGTGTTATAAGCTCACATCTGTAAGTCTTTCTTGGAGATTTTCATATTTCTTATACAAGAATGTTCCCTGTCTGAAATATTTCAGTGTTCACTCTGTATCTGAGCTTGAAAATTATCTAATCCTTTTTAACTGTTAATTTTCAACTACTTTTTCTTCACACATGCTTTCAATAAAATGTTTAACACTTTTTATGTTTTTATTCCAGTCGTCTTGAAAACATGCTAGTAAACATGCAAGCATATTGTAAAGGTTTAAAATTCATGGTGTGTATACATATATCAACAGGAGCTATGAATTATGTATATCTCAAGCCTATATAAATTAGATTTTGAAGAACAAGCATCACAGTACTCAGGCAGGTCATAATAAGAGATTCCATGTGAAATGTAAAAACTACCTTGAATAAATTATCCATAAGTTAACGCTCTCATTAGAATGACATATTTATTATTTCTGGTTCTGTGACATTCCTTTAATGCACTTTGACTAACTGTTCTAACAGCATGTTAAGAAACCATTGCAGGCCTTTTTCCCCCCTTGGAATTAGCAGACTTTATTTACATTTGAACTAAAATAATTTAAAATAATATAACAGTGAAAACAATCACCCATTTCCCAATGTAGAATACCATTTTCTTCTGCCCAGAAACATTTAATTGAAGCAGGATATAACTTTAGTAATTATTTTTGCACGGAATGACTCTAGAATTAATAGTCAATTGTAAGACTGTTTAAAAGTTGGGAGACTGACAATCAAAACAATCTTAAATGCTTTTTTTGTGTGATGAAAAGGAGTGATCCTTTAATTCCCTCACACACATTAAACTGATTTCACAGACTTTCTGTACTGGTGTTTAACATAGTCAAGTGCTTGAGGTTACATAAAATAAACAATCTTGAGATCTTATTGCAAATGTTTGCAATTTATGATGTAAACTGATTTGTGAAAAAATAACAGGATCCCATGTCACTGAAGCCAAAAAGGCATTTTTCAGAAATCAAAATAGTTCCGAAATTTGAGCATTGCATTATGCTAAAGTATTACCATCTGAGGATCTAAAAAGTTACAAATCTGGGGGAAAACTCAAAATAGATATTTATCAGTTCAGCTTCAAGCTAAGGCCTCCGATCTCAATGGGCCTCCTGCATAATAGGGTCTTTAACACTAATGATGTTTTGAGTAAGCTCTTTTAATTCAGTTTTCCCCAGGGATTTTATAGCTTGGGAAGGCTTTGCACACCCTGAAAGATTTGGGGGAACAACTGGGGGAAATTTAAATTATTTATTGCGATTATTGAGTTTGGACCAAAACAACATGCATGTTGGGGCATATTTGAATCTAAAGTGAAGCTTTCCTCTGACCACTTCTCAGAGTGGCTCTGGAAACTCGGGTTTTGGAATCTCTTGTTCACACACCCAAGCGCCTGCCCGGGTGGCCGTGGCACTCCGGGAAAGCGGGCTCTGCTCGGGCGCCTCTGGGAGGCTGGACCCCCGAGGACCGGCCCGATGGGAAAGGAAAGGCGGCCTTGGTCCTCGCTGAGTCTCAGGAGAGCGGACTCGGGAGGAGGCGAGGACGCCGCGGGCGGCCCTGACGCCGGTCTCACCGACCGCGCCTGGCTCAGGTACGGCCGACGGGGCTGAGAAACTGGCCTTCCTTCTTCTCGCCCTGCCGGGCTGCGTCCGCGGGCTCCTCTGCCATCCGCGCTCCCGCCAGGACCCCATCCCCGCGGGCTCCGCGCCCAGCCCAGCCGGCTCCGGCGGCCGGTAACGTTCCAGCCGACGTAGGCCGCGCTGCCGCGCCCCTTCCCTGGTGCCTGGCGCCCGGCCGGCCTCGGCCCGGACGCAACGCCTCCTTTGACCTCAGGCTCCCTGAGCTCAGCTGCGGGGACAGGCTGGGCTCCGCGTCGGTCGCGCCCTTGGCTGGGCCCCGGACGGAACTGCCAACCCCCGGCCCCAAGTTCTCCCGTGACCTGCGACCTCCCTCGGGGTGTCCGGGGAAACGTCCGAGTCTGCGCCGGGGGCTGGATTAGGGTTGGGGCTTGGAGCCTGCACGTTCGGACCCAGGACCCCGGCGCCGACGGGAGCCAGCCGGAGGCCACCGGCCCAGGCAGGAGGCGCGGCGCGGCGGCTTCAAAGCGCACCCCGCCCCCAAGCAGATGTTTATTATGAAAACTAGGGACGCTTGTCAAGTAGAAGACCCGCAAGGCCTGAGCTCTGAATACGGCCCAAGTCCTGTTCTGTGGTCTTTGAAGACTAAAAGATGAAAATAAACATATCACCCACGTCTACGCGGAGGAACAGCTTTGAGTGCGAGCTCAACCCGGGAGAGGGCCGGGTTGGGGAGGAGAGAGCAAGGCCCGAGGATACGGGGCTTTGTCGCAAGGAGGGTCTCCTCTACGCATCCTCCGCCCCCTAGGGGGCCCCAGGGGACACTCGGGACACCCTCAATTTTGGCGGAGGGTGTCCCCTATCCCAAGAGTCCGAGAGGGAAGGGAAGGGAAGGTCAGGTTCTGTCCCGGGTCTTTACGGTCTGTACCTACCCGCAAACAGACAGAGCCTTCGGGCTTAGTAGGCAGTATTTCTTCCGGGAGAGGGGACGGGAGGAGGAGGGAGGGAGGGGCTCCTCGGTCTCCGGAGGATGGCTAAGACCCGGCTTTTCCTAAACACGATCCTAGCTTCTACCTTTCCCTAAATTTAACGAACGAAAAATCTGTTTGGGCCAAAGCGCTAAATTGAAATGGGAGGCGGGGGACCCGCTCTCCCCGGCACCCCCACCGGGCTTCGCGGCTCTTATCTTACTCCCAAACCGCCACCGACTCCGGGGAGGGTCGGCGACCTGGAACCAAGTCTCTGTCTTGCCACAGTTAACCCAGGTGGATTTCGCATCGCGTGATCACGCTTTCTTCCTCCCCAAAATGTTTCCCAAATGAACTTCAAGGGCGAAAGTGCAGCAGAATGAAGAACCAGAGTCCGTCTTGGGGAAGGGGGTTATTCTATGTTATTCTACATGTTATCTGTTCCTTTATTGATTTGGTGTAAAATCAATCCGGTTTCTGTGCTGGGTGGATAAAATGGGGCGGGCGGGGGGCATTTTCTCTCTGGGCTTCCGAGAGCCACAGAGCCACCATTCTCACGGTCCGGTCCCTTGATTGCCGCACATAGGAGAAGAGGCAAGCGCTTTTACAAGCTGGTATAGTCGAGAGAGAGAGACAGAGAGAGAGCGAGAGAGAGAGACAGAGACAGAGAGAGAGAGAGAGAAAGAGAGACAGAGAGAGAGACAGAGAGAGAGAGAATGAGAGAGAGAGAGAGAGAGAGAGAGAGAGAGAGACATTCATCAAAAAGGAAGAAAGACAGACTATCCCGGATAGTTTAATAGTAACAGGAACAAAGATGACGCGAACCCCATCAAATGAAACAATACTATTTTGATTCAATTGATCGCAAAGTGTCTTCAATTAATAACTTGGCACTTATTTAAAAGGTTTAACAGAGGTGAGACCGAAATATTTTGTACCGACAACACGTCATGAAATAACAGAATCTTCTTTTGTTTAAAATAACTTAATACACTAGAAAAAATATGGCAAATATAAATAATTTTGTTTTCATGGAGAACAAATAGTTACAAAGCTCAACCGCATACCAAAGTTCAGCTAAAAGAGCTTTTCCTCGTTCTTGTATAAGGGATTAAAAAAAAAAAACCCAAAAAGTAAGGAGGCTTTTTTTAGAGAATTGGGATACAGATTGCTTAGTCCAGGGTATCCCAGTTTAAATAGCTACATGAATTGAGACAAACAAAAATATTACTTGAATATACACCCTTGTGAGATAAAATGCAAATGTTGAAAGTCAACTATCAGTTCACACGTTATAGCCAAAATAAACTTTGTTCGTGTTTATCAACATATTTTACACAAACTTAGTGCCTGTATCTATCTGGGTGTTGTTTAAAGTGAGTGTGATGGGACAGAGAGGGGGAAATAAAGCACGGTCCTCAAATAGGACTTTAGGAAATCTGCAAGAGGGAATACAAGAAAAGGGGGAGGAGAGGGGACTTAACACTGAGCGCCCACTATGTATCAGGCACCACGTGAGGCGCTGTACCTTCACCGTTCCATTTATCTTTTCTTTTTCCTTTTCTCACATTTTCTACCTGCCTCTGTTGTCTTGGGACAATCAGAGTGTAACTTTTTTGCCCTTCAGACTTTTTTCTTTTGTCCCCCAGCATTAAAGACGGGACAAAAATAAATATAGATAGAAATATATATATATCAATTTCCAGATGCTTTGGGTATTGTTTTTATACTGAAAATGAAAATGGAGTTAAGTGCATGTAAGTAAAGCGGGGGAGGGGGGAGACACCATCAATGGAATACAAGTAACATGCAAACCGGAATTTACTGTCAGCAGTCTGGACAGTTCTGCCATAATAATTTTCTCAGAGAAATCATCGTCTGTGGTATCATTTTTGTATTAATATTTTTTCTCTCCTCGTTTTTATACTGTCTTCCCTCTTCTTGCTCTTCCATACTGGTGGTTTTTAACTCAAAGCACCTGATTCAACGTAAAAGGAGGCCCGCCTCTCTTATCAAATTTCTTGTATTAAAGTGAACTTCGCAGAAAAAGGTCAGTTTCAAAACCTGTGAACTTCCCAGCTGCGTACATTTTTTTCATCTTAATTCTTTAAATAAGTATACCTCTTCCTTCTGTTTTGCCTTCTTAGCCCATTTTAAAAAACATACACTTTAAGTTGGTAACTCCCCCCCCACCGCCGCCCCAATTCTCTCGAGATTCGTCCAAGTTCTTTTTCCATATTATTTAATGTACAAAATACTTCAAAATTTTTTTCTTTTTTGTTCCTTGGTTCTCTCTCCGATTTCAGCTTCTGACGAATAGCAATAAGTTCCCTTTCTCTGTTTATCTCTGGTTTGTCTTTTCTACTTTTTTTCCCCTCATTTTTTATTAACAGGATTTTTATTTCTACGCAAGAGTCCATCGTCGCAGTTCTGCCGTGAGCCACACACTCCGCTGTCCCAGCACTCCCTTGTCCAGTCTCTCTCCAGACCTCCCAAACCCAGCCCTACAAAGCCAAATTCTGGGCCCTTGGGTAGGTGAATGGTCAGAAGCCACGGAACTGGTGCCCTTCTTGGGATCCCAGGTCACGCCCTCCGAGTCCGGGATGCGGAATGGGGCAAGGGGCAATCAGCGGGCGGAAAGAGGCTCGGCTCCCGAGGTCCGGACAGGTAACGGAGAAGCAGCGGGGCTCGGAGGGCGTGCAGGCTGCGCGCCGCGCTGCAGGCGCGACGTTGGCGCTGGCGTTGGCGTCACAGACCCAGGGCGGCCGCGTGCTTTTTGGCTTTCAGTCTGAGATCCGCGATGCTGGAGTTCTTGCTGGTAGTCTTGGCGGCAGCCGCGGCGGCCACGACGGAGGCGGCAGAAGCTGAGTCCGCGGCCAGCGTGGCGAGCGGCAGTCCGAAGGGAGGCGCGGGGAACATCATGTAGGGCGCGTGCGCGGCCAGGTGCGGGTGCAGGTGGTGGTGCGCGTGCGCCACGGCGCTGTCCAGCTGCAGCTGCGCCTGAACCTGAAAGGACAAGGGCGTCACGTTGCAATGACTATCCTAGGGTGACAACAGAATAGAAACAGAGCATTAACGGCGTCCAGCTTAGCTCGGGTAAGGCTGGGGCAGGGGACGGGAAAGGGGCATTTGGCTGACCTTATCAGTCTGTTACTGAATCTGGGGCGCCACAGGGATATTCCAGTGACCCTGAGTCTCTGCAACTAGCTCAGTGTGGCCTATCCCCTTGAGTCCCAGGGACTCCCGTCTGCAGGAATTGTGGCCGCCCCCTCGGGAGCTGGGTCGGTCAGAAGGCGACATTACTATTGTGCTAATACATCACCCTCCTGAAAATAACAATGTATATTGGACAGACGACGGGATGAGGGTCATTACCCTCCTCTTTTGATGCTGTCGTACACATTTTACCCTGCTACTAAAACACTGAAGTACCATTAAGCAAATTACAAAACTTTTAAAATGTCACCTAGGGAAGTTGTTGCATCTTCATCACAACTGGCACAATTGTTAGTACTTCTAACATTTACTGCTATTAAAATTACCTTGGGATCTTGTTAAAATGTGGATTCTGATTCAGAAGGTCTAGTGTAGGGCCAGAGATTCTGCATTTCTAACAATCTCCCAGCTGATGCTGATGCTGCAGACTAGGAGATCACCTTCTGAGTAGTGAGGGTCTCCTTTTAAGATTCCCCTCTCTCTCCAGTCATTCTCTCTTGCTTCAGAAGCCTAGCATCAGGATACCAGAATCCAGTGGTGCCAGGAGAGCTAAGATCTGCCTAATACTAACCCTCAATACACAGGTGCAGCCAGGTGTCTCCCCCGACCAGGACACTGGCATCTCAGAGTTAATTCATGACTTCACAGTCCTACGGAGCAGGGGGCCTGGCCATGGGGAAGGTCAGGCACTGGTTGGGAAAGGATTGCACCCTTAGGCTTGGAGAATGGGGAGTTCAGAGCACTGGGATTTCCCAGGATTAAATCATTGCTGCAGGCTGTACTTTAAAAATATAGTCTTAAAGGTTTCTGTATGGCTAAGAAATGGATTGCAGCCGCAAGGTGTCCCTGGGAAGACCAGTGCTTCCCTCTCTACTAGATATGAAGCTTTGCAGCTTTAAAAAATCAAGTCTGAGCTGGGAGTGTATTTATTTATTTATTTGTTTGTTTGTTCGTTTATCTTCGGTCAGAGACATTTAATGTGAATAAGAGATAGAAAACACCTAGAAAAATATTTAGAGAGTTGCCTTAGAAACACCTTAGGACTAACCTCTGTACTGGATCTGACAAAATCTTACTCAGAAGGCTTTTCCTTCCTCTCCCCAAGTGCAATCTTTAGTTCATTTTTAAAGGACCCGTTGCTGCCCTCAGGCCTCTGTGGGTTTCCCATGAGGACAGAAAGGACTAGGCATGTAGGCCCCTGACACTGTATAGGTTTTTAAAGGGGAGTAGGCCCACTATATCATCTGAAAATTTATCCTCTACCTGTATAGACACCTATATGGGGGCTCAGAGACAGGGGATGTTCAACAATTCAAGCAAATATCCAGGTCTTTTCACAGTTAAAAACAGGTTGAAACTGGGCTGTACTTGCCTGCTGAAATGGCATCCTTAAAGCACCTACATTGACGTACGGTGCTACTCTACAAGCTTCAAATTGGCTGGCAGCCCCTATGAGGACGCCTGCAAAAAACGGGGGAACAAAACACAATAAAGTGAGATTAACATGTCCAGCATTGTTTTCCAAGGTTCCAAATGGAACCAAGATAGAACTACTTCCTTTGGAATTGTACATTTATCTTCCTAAACTGCTGCTAAAATGAAAAGCAATGTAATTTACTCCCAAACTTTAGGACTCTCATTAACTGCCTTCGGAGCAGATTTTTAAATAAGGACCATAGTTATCTTTGACAAGGTTCTTTTCTGTCTTCATAATAACAACATCCCCTAATACTCTTCTTACTTAGAGTATCAAATGTTCTTTGTCTGAGAAGCATACCTTTATGCAGTTGATTTTCTTGTTTTCTACATTTAGCTCTTCGATTTTGAAACCAAACCTACAAAGTGGAGGAAAAAATAAAACCTAGATGTTATGACTCAGAGTAATGTTATAGGCAAGGATTGGGAGATATAGCAAGCAATCTTTGAATTATATACAAGAATCTTAATTTCCAAAGTTAAAAACATAAATAAATGACATAAATAGAAAGATTTCATATACTTTTGCGAGATAAGTTGTTTCTTGATAAATTACTGTAGTCCTGGTTTCATGTTTCCACAGTTAGAATCCCCAAGGCTTAAAACTCGCCCTGATACCTGATACTAAAGTGATAATGGGTTTAGATGTTTGCCCAGTAAGACCTGAGAAGAAAATGCTCATTAATAGCCTGTAATATTAATTAGTTTCATCTTCAAGAAAAACCAAACACCAAAGCAAATAGTGACTGTTTTTTGTTTTTTTTTTCCTGGGGGTGGGGGGGGGATAAGAGTGGGGGAAGAGGTAATTAGTGTCATAAAAGCCTCACTACAAAGAAGTTTAGAATTTCTCTGTCCCTCTGTGCGGCAGAGTGTAACATGGTAGCAGAATAATTGTGCCATTATCATGATAATCTAATTTGCTTCTATAGAAAAAGCCACTGAGTACAGTTAGGGTAGTAGAGAAGTGTCCAGAAGATAGATCAAAATTTAAATAAAGTACGAAAAAATAAATACCAGCAATGAAGTTCACTTATTATGAGAAAAAAAGAAGAACATTCTGTGAAATGGGAGTGGGGTATGAATCAAGTAACTGCTGGATACTATCTTCTCCCAGATATTACCTTCTTAGATAAACTTGCCAACTTTTAGAGGCAGTATGGCAGATTTTAAGAAATTCAAATAAAGCTTGCTTTTATACTCCAATAATATAGCATTATGTTCCAATAACACAGCATATTGACTGATTCATAAATTAATGTTAAAAACATGAAAGTAAAATATTGCTTCAGAGCTTTCTTCTTGTTTTTGAAAGCAAGTGTCACAGTCAATGGAAATCTTCAAAAATTCCCCTGCCATTTAGTGTAGTAGAAGGGTAGATTTCATGCCAAGGTTGCATCCTTTGTGTACCTCACATGGCCTGAGGCTTTTGCCTCTTTTTTCCCCTAGAAGAGTTGGAGCTGATACACTAATGCTCACAACTGTAATAATTATCATCATGTCTTTAAGGGGTTGCTAAGCCTCTAGAGATCTCAGTGCGCAGAGCAAAGTAGGAGAGGCTTAAAAAGGAAGGCTCTGCTGTTGATGCTGTGATGACCAAGGCAGCCTATTATTACTTTTCCCCTTTAAAGTGACTGCTCTGTTTTTGTCCTGATCCTATTACAAGATGCGGGGAAGCCCCATAAGAATTGCATAGTTCGCTGCAGATGGTGGTCTCTAGCCCAGAGACCTAGGGAGTATCTGTTACAGTGATACTTTGTAACAGCTGCAGATGTTCAGGCCTAAAACTGCTCCATGTGTTCAAACAAATAATGACTATCATTTTCTCCTATTTTATTATTTGAGTGGAAATACAACCTGAAACATTTAAATTCGTTTTCCATAAAACTAAAAGGATATGTATGCATGTATGTATGTAATTTTTTTCCCCTTAAGCGCTCCTGAAGCCTACTTTTCCCATTACATTCACCGCCACAACCGGTAAAGAAAATCTGTTCCAATGCTAACTCCATTTAGTGTGGCACTTGCTGGGGTCAGATTTTGGAAATGTCAATATTAAGATATGTGGATTGTTTTAAAATCAAGTTTCTGTAGGTTCAGGTTCACTTCCCTGGTTACGTGAGAGAACAAAGAGTGACCAAACGCATTTATTTCTCTGCTATTTCACACACAGTTTGAGATCAACCGCTAACGGCAGACTGTAAATTTGTGCACTTAACAGTTGCTAATTTTCTTTATAGTCTGTACATCTATAAACCTAATTGGCATATCCGCTTGGCAAACCTAGATCCCAGAGCAGACCCTCAAGGAAACCCAACTCCGCCGAACAAAATATTCGTTGTAACTTTTAAGGCATCCAGAAGATAAAACGTTTTCTGTGGGATTTTTTTAAGGCTTATAAAAGTAGGCCCATTAGGATTAAACCACATTAAAGGCATCGAGAGGCGAGGGTCGGGGGTGTGGTTTATAGAAACTCTGGGAGCAAGCCCAGCACAGCTTTCTTCTGCTGGGAACATATGTTGGGATGGGGCGGGGCGGCGGGGGGAGCACGGGAAGGCTTTAAGACCAAGATCTACTTTGGAAAATGAGACCTCTAGCAGAGACGTCGCTTCCCTTCTCACCTCACTCCAGACATTTGGACCCACACCCTCGTCGTGTGTACCCCAGGCATGCCCCTCCTCTGCTCCCCGCGACCTCCTCACAGGCGGGTACCTGCACTCGGGCCTCGGACAGCCCCAGCCGTTGGCTCAGTTCTTCACGCATAAAGGCGTCCGGGTAGTGAGTCTCGTCAAAAAGCCTCTCCAGCTCGTTGAGTTGTTCCAGGGTGAAATTGGTCCGACTTCGCCTCTGCTTGATTTTGGTCTGGCCTTCGTCCTCCATCCCTTTCGCATCCTCTTTGCGATCCTTCGGCTCCGGGGACACTGGAGGGGGCACCACGAACAGGACCGCACACGTACGTCCACGCGCGCACACAGCACACACACACACACACACACACACACACACACACACACACACACACACACGAGACAAAAACAACACAGCAAATGCCATTACCAGATCTGTCTCCAGAAGGATGGAGGATCCTGCCCCCTCCCGGAGTTCCTGTCCAGTTCCTCACCCGGCTGCGAGGAAGAGGATCCTGGAGACGCGAAAAGATCAACTCTGGGCGGCCGCCCGCGGGCAAGGTGGGCATTCACCCACGCATCCCTTTTGCAACTGTGGCCTCAGCTCACCTCCTCACTATTCAGCCCACAGTCCCCTGCCCTCCCCTGAGAACACCAAATCAATTCCACTAACCCTCTCTTGCATTCACTCTCTCCCACTCGCGCACAAAAATCAAAAGAGCCGCACCGGGCGGGTCACAGAACGAGATGCTGGCAGGAGAGCGCAGCGAGGCCACGGACTGGCCTCTTACACCGGCCATTCCCAGAGTGCTGGGCCGTTGTCAGGCCAGCAGTGGCCGCCGCCGGCTCTCTTGTCTCTCTCAAACTTGCTGGTCTAATTTGGGAACAATTGGGCTGAAGGGTCACAGCCGGAGGACAAGACCCCGGGGCCGCATGGCGGGAGCCACTTTCCCGGGCGCTCTCTGCGGACCCAGGGCTTGGACCAAATCCCGCGGACGGCCCACGGACAGTCAGGCAGTCCCTGTCCCCCCTGCCGAATCCCAGTTGCCTGAGCAGAGGCGCCCACGCCATGTTGGCGGCCTGGAGGGCTCGCTGCCCACACCCGGCCGGAAGGCCAGAGGTGGAAAACCAGCTTCGGGGAGCCAGCGAAACAGACCGCTGTTCTCTTTCGCTCCTTTCTCCCTCCCCATTGGAAAGGCAGACGCGACCCTGAACGCTTAAACCCACAGAGATCAACAGGTTCAAGCGGAACATTCGGGATCCTCGGTTTCTATTGGTTGCTCAAAGCCTTTTCATGCATCCAGCAGCTCGGATGTTTAATAAAATATGCATTTTTCTGCTCTAGGTTTGCACACATCCGTTGCCACTTTCCTGTCCTTCCTTCTCCTCCCTTTAAAAACAGGAGCTCCACGAGTGTGAGCATACAGGGACACTAGAGGGATGTGGAGATATATATATATATATATTTAGGCCAAGGCATCGTGATCAGGGGAGCCAGGATCAACATAAGCTGCCCTCTGGAACCTTCAACCTCTGCGCCTGAGTTGGAGACTTGGGTTTTTAAGGTGCAAAAGCTGAGTTTGGATAATCGAGGCTGTTTGCAGTTCTTCCCAGCCCAGAATCCCGATCAGCATGGGTGTTAAAAATCATTTCCAGAAGAGCCGGCCTGCAGACAAATTAATATTTGCCCTGAGCTTGGAAATCAACAATCCCAGGACTTCGTTTGCCCACGGTTCAGACCCTAACTTCGTAGGGGGTGCCTGCTGGTGTACCCAGGGCCTCAAGCTGGGGACTCAGGCCCCGGAGGGTGCACTGGACCGCCTGACAGTTATGCTACCACTTTCCAAATTTAGGAGTACTTGGTACCCCGTCTGAGAGAAGAACCTCTAGAACTCAGCCTAGCTTGGCATTCTAGTTACCATGATCTTAAGTGTTTCCCGCATATCTACTTCTCAAAGTTTATGTTGTGGACGTTTGTCTTTCCTTAGGGAAGAAGTGGATACATTATAGCACAAACTGAAGCCAAGTTAATAGGAAAATATTTCCACAGATATTGCAATGAAATTTAAATATGAAAACACATCTTTCAGATTCTGCCTTTGGCTTTGTTTATTTCATGCCATCCACAGTGGAAGCTTCTCAAACTTTTGGGGCTTCAAAGAGAAAGATGTCCACATTTACAGTTGATTAACAGACTTAATATAATCCCTATTTTGCCCCCAAATTTCCACTTATTGGCCTAAACAAGAACAGACTGTTATAAACGACTTAATTGCTTGCTTAAATATGTGATTCTAAGCATGCCACATATTTCCTTAATTGGAAAAATATGGCAGCACACCAGTTACTGCAGGCACCAAGTGCCAAATTAATTTTATTGTTGAACTCCTTTGAATTGGTACAGGACGCTCCACCATTTAGAAAAAGGCTTTTCCTAACACTTTCCTGGCACCAAAGGATTATCCCACCACAAAATCAGAGTACTGGATGATGCGACGCAGTAAAATTTCGAAAAACAAACAAACAAACAAAAAAGGAGCCTAACGCATCTCCCGAAAGAAACAGGTCACAGCCTGAACCTTAGCCTGCCTTGGTCTCATTCTACCTTCACAGCTCTAAGAAAATGGGAAGTTTGGGGCCCTAAATTCCAGGCAGCCAGGGTCTTCGCGGAGTTAGCGGCGGCACGAAATCCGGGGCGACTCCAGGGTGAAATACCAATCAATCTCTCTGTCTCTGTATCTCTGTCCCCTTTCTCTCTTTTTCTTTTTTTCCCTCGGGCCTAGGAAAGGGGCTCCCGCAAACTCGGCGCTAGATGCTAACTGTAATCCCGCCGCCTGGCCCAGCTAGTGCCAGCACCCCCTTTCGCAGCCCGGCCCAGCGAACTTCCCCATCCGCCTGCGGGCCGTCTGGGCTGCGGGCCCATCCTCCCGTTGGTGAAAATGCGTTTCGGTGGAATGGGAGTAGCGGGAGCATCTGAGAAGGGCGCGCGCAAACCCCACACGCCCTCCCCCCCCCGCACACACATTCGGACCCCACCCACGACCGTGCACACCATCGGACTCCCACCCCTCCATCCTCACTCCAGCTTCCAAAGCTGGGGTCCAAGAGCCCTCTCCGCGTCCCGCCCCCCTCCCCGCTGGGCCTTGGTGTCCTCTCCCGCCCGAAAGGAGTCAGGAAGGCGGGAAGGGGAACCGCGGCCGGGGGTCAGGCCGTTACCCTCGGTGAGCCGCGGGCTGCCCGGCTCCCTGCTTCTCTCGGCGGCGCCCATGTCCAGCTCCCGGACGGGAGAGCGCGCTCCTCCAGCTCCTCCGCCCGCTCCTCCTCCTCCTGCACCTCCTCCACCTCCTCCGCCTCCGCCTCCGCCTCCGCCTCCTCCGCCGCCGCCGCCTCCGCCGGCCGCCCGGACTGCGGGACTGCTGCGGTCGTCACGGCCCGGCTCCACGCAGCCGGTCGGCTCCTTGGCCCCGCGCAGCGGTCCGCTCTCCAGCACCTCCCGGTACGTGATAGCCTCCTTCTTCTCCTTCACTTTCTGGTCAAAAGACTTCGAGACGAACGCCGTAAGTTCTTCCATCGCCGCCAATGCCCGTCAACCCCGCGCTCAACGTCTCCCAGCCGAGTCCAGCTCTTTTTTTCCTTCTTCTTTTTTTACTGCTCCAGCCCCCCCAATAATAACACATCAATGGGACAGGGGTGGGGGAGGAGTGGGAGGAGGAGGAAGAAGAAGAAGAAGAAAAAGAAGAGAAGAAAGAAGAAAGAGGAGGAGAAGTAGAAGGAGAAAAAGAAGTAAGAAGAGGAGGAGGTGAAGGAGGAGGAGGAAGAAGAGGAAGAGGGAAGGGGCGGGGGCCGCGGGAGGGAAATGGGAACTGATGCTTCCCTGCCGGAGCGCGCTTGTTCAATGTTAAGATCTTTGACAATTCTTCCTGCGGAGAGTTCAGATCTGATAGCAACGCAGCGCTTGAAGTCTCACTATTTATACTTCGCAAAGGCGGCCCCTTGTTCTGAGTAAATTACCTCCCCTTCGCAACTCGGAGGGAGACCCTTCCCGGGAAGCACCCGCGCCACTACCTGGGGGTGGGGGAGTGGGGGTTGGGAGGTGGGGGTGATAGGGAGAGAGGGAGGGAGGGAGGGAGGGGGAGGAGGAGGGAGAGAGAGAGAGAGGGAGAGAGTGAGAGAGAAAGAGAGAGAGAAAGAGAGAGAGAAAGAGAGAGAGAAAGAGAGAGAGAAAGAGAGAGAGAGAGAGGGAGAGAGAGAGAGAGAGAGAGAGAGATTGAGATTGATTAAGGCTGGAGTACAGGGGCTGGAGTGTGAGTGAGGACAGCGAAGGGGGACCAGAGGGAGTGGGAAGAAGAGGCAGACAGTACAGGTTTTCAGATACCTCAGCCGCCTGCGCTCTTGGCCATTAATTCAGGATGACAAGAATCCATAATTAATTTAATTAGGCGTGGATTTTGCGTTGGTGTCACGGCTTACTTAAACCCTAGGGAGCTGGACTTATTCCGCCGGGGCGTGGTCAAAAGGAAACTGACAAGTGCGCGACTCCTGGAGTCAATAGGGTATCCCGACTTGGCATCCGACCCTATGTCCTCGCCGGGCGTCAGGGTGCAGCGCAACTGCTCGGCCCCGCATTGCTGCCCGGCAACCCTGCCCTGCATCAGGCGCCCGGGACCCCAGTTCTGTATCCTGACCCGGTATCCCGATCCTACATCCCTACTACCTCGACCCGAAACCTTGTAGCCTGGCATCCTGGCTTCACAACCCTGCCGAGTCAGGGTCCTTTCCAGTTTCTCAGGCGAGCGCAGCTCCTTTCAGGGGCTTCCGGGCCCGCGGCCAGAGCTGAGCCTGGGTCTTCACCAAGCTCCCTGCCCCGGGGAGTTTGTGATTCACCCCATTATTCGCGTCCTGGGGACCGAGCCGACTCCTCTACGGACAAACCCTGCTCGAAGTGGCTGGTTTGTTTAACACATTTCCCGAGCAGCTGTTCCCTGACAGATTCCATTTTAAAGTGTTTCCTTAGCGCTTGGTCAAGGACAGTTTGACTTCGTTCCCTCTTTGAGGTCTCAGGACCCTCACCCTTCTCCCTTACGTTTTGCACCCGGACCCCTCCCACAATGAACTACAGAAACTCTTCTTTAGCATCCCGGGAAATATTCTAATTGATCTCCTAATTTTGAAAAGAAAATGATTGTCCCTCTTTGAGTTTGAAAAAAAATCGATGTTAAGTTTGTGGCCCATCTAATTTATGTACCGTGGATTATTAAAAAAAAAAAAAAAACCTCGCCGGGAGAAAAGCACCCCCCCCCCAGCTACGATTTAAAATATATTCCTGGACTATTTACATCGAAACTGTTATATGGAAGGACACATCTATATTCCCGCGTCATTTGTCCGTATTGTGCAGGACAAAGCTTGCTGTGAGAATTGTGGCCGTATATATACCCCTCACATAAGAATATTTACATATGAAAAAAAATTTACATATGGAAAGTTATATTTACCTGAGTGTGTAAACAAATATACCTCTTCAAGTGTGGCTTTGGGGACATTTTTGAGTAGTCTGAATATTAATGCAGTCTTTCTGATGTTAAAGGTAACTTGTTCGTTTTCTTGGATCTTATACTCTTTGTAAAAATAAAAGCAATTATAGAACTTTGATTCCTATATCTTCCACCCATTGGTTAAGGCATTAACACAAAGTTAACAGATAATTTGAGAAGTTCCATCAAAGCAACTGAAACGTGTAAAAAGAGAACACAGTTACAACTTAATACATTAATGTTTCTAGAATGTATGTAAATAGAAGCTATACGTAACTTTATGTCATACCACACTACTCAGATTAAAATATTCAGTTAGTGAACTTAATGAAGATGGAAATCACACTCTTTAGAACTGTTACTTTGCCTTTTTTCTCTTGAATTCTAAAGTTTTTTTCTTCTTAAAACATTTATTTCATTTATTGCTACTTTTAGGAAAAACAAGATCTTTAAGTTTCCAGTATCAATAGCTTTTAGGTATCAGTAAATTACACGAGTGTTTGCTTTTTATTATACTACAAGAGACTCAAAGTACTCACTTTTCAAAGTTATATGAATTTAGAAACATGATTTTACAGTTAGTCTTGGGTTACTATTTGTGACCACTTTACTCCTGATATTATTAGAGGGGAATAACCATAAAACTTTAATCCTTTATGAAAATCAGTTTTTAAGGTTATTTAGCAGAATGACAAATAATGGGATCAGCTAAATGGATGTGGTGCTCAAATAGCTCTCAAACTGAGGTGTTAAATGTATATTCACAAACAGCTCCAAAAACAGCCACTATTAAAAGTATGGTAAGGGATCAGGAGGCTCACCAGCTACTTTTTTTGCCCTTTCAAGCACATGACTTTTAAGTCTGAACTCAAAATCCATCTACTAAGCTTGAGGGGAAGATGAACACTTTAAAGTTAATTAGGGAAGGCTTGGATACAATAGTTGTATAATTCACACGAAATAGATTTTCTCATAGATTTTTCTGGCGTGTTGCTCTTAGTATATTTACAAATAGTGGCGTTCCTATGAGATGGAGCTAAGAGAGATCTGTAGTATCTAACCACGGATTCCTACTGGCCTAAGGGAAGTTTAGTTTAAAAAAACCCCACCAAACCCAGGTTTTAAAATCATATACTAATAAATGCTCACCAAGTTCTAATGATGTTTCTTTAAATAGCAAATATTTTCCGAGGACAAGACATTTCAAAATGCATTTCTGGTAAAAACAAACAAACGAACAAAAAAATTGAGAGTAAAGTTCAGTTGACAGCCTGCAGACAGATATACAGTTTCCAATAAAATTCAGGACCCCAAAGGTTCATTTCCACCGCCCACTCCCCCACCGGCTCTTGAATTATTTAAAATAAACATGTAGTACTGTAGTTAAGCTTTAAAATGGTTCCTCAAAACAGGTTAGTTAGGGTACAGTCACTTATGAGAAATAAAATTGTGGAGGTGGTTTTCTCCATCTCAAATGTCTGTGGAAAACTGTAGCTTGGGTATACAGCAGTTGTGAACGAGTTGGTTCTCACAGTCGACCCAAACCAAGGCCAACAATTTACCTCCTTATCGATGCTTACTTATAGTAAATAAGAGAAAAATGATGTTCATGCAAGGACATAAAGTCGTATGAGTTACAGGAAATGCTGAATTGCTTTCATTTGTATTGGTTTAAATAACAACAACAAAAACCCCTACACATTTAATTTATTTTCCAGAAGAAACCTCCTTTCCCTGCCTCGGGCAGTTTTCTCCCATTCCGCAACCAACCAGTTACTTTAACGTGAGAAAAAAATTTGCGCCCAACCTGTGCCTTCACCTTCAGGGCAGAAGAAACGCCGACTTTTAATGCATTTTTGCAAATAAATCATTACAATTTAATCACACACGACTCTGACGCTATACAGACACACTCCCATGATTTATTATTGTTGGGCCAGTTTCCTCCTCTCCCAGCGTGAGATAATCGATTTTGCTACGTGTGGTTGTCTATATAACTTCCTATAATGCAGATTGGTTTACTGATTATCTGTGACGATAACGACGGTTACTAAGGCAATAATACTTTTCAGTCCCCACCTTTATTGCTTTTTGGTAACAAGGAACTCAAATAATCAAGCAAGCAAAACCAACACCAAACAAAAAATTGGCGGCGTGACAATCTACTCCCTCGGCACTCCTAACGCCTGGCAGCCTCCATCGATGCACTCGAAAGCTCGGCTGACGCTGCCTGGCGGTGAAACCAGGAAGGCGGTGAGCTTAAACTGAAGTAAGTTCTGTGGACGCCGGCGGCGCCCAGATTTGAAGAAACGTTTCCAGATCTGCGGCGCTTGTAAGTCTACGGGAGGTGTAAGCCCGAAGGCCGGAATCCAGGTGATGCCCGCGTCCGGGGCCTGAGAGGCGGCGCCTGCAGCCGAGGGTTTCCGAGGCCCTACTCCGGCTTGAGGCGGCGCGGGCTTGGCGCAGTCTGTGTACGGGAGGCAGCTGCAGCGGCAGCTGCGGGGGGTGGGGGGTGGTGGGGGTGCTGGCCCGGCGGCGTGCCGAGCGGCGTAGTGCGCAGGCGCCTCGCACCTGGAGGAGTCTGACCTTTGAGGACCAAGCTGGGGCCTTAGGGGGGTGGCAGCTATCGGGTGGTACGTGGTCGCAGGCCTCAGGCTAGGCCCTGAGTCTCGAGGTGGTGAGGGAGAGTTAGCCACCTGTTTTCCGCCTCCGTTCCTCAACACCTCTCGCACCCCTACCCACACCGCCAGTCCCTGATCCTTGATAGCTGCTTTTGGGTTTCTGGGTTCGTCTTGTAAGGGGTGACCGGTGCTTCGTCACTAGCTATAGGTAGGGTGGAGCGTGAGGCAGGCTGCAACCTGGCGTACTCTGTCCCACCCACTCCGTTGTCTCTACTTTAAATCCGCCTCCCCTTCCAACTCCGCCCTCCCTCCCCCGCCCCTCCCCCACCGCCACTTCCTCCTCCCCCTCCCTCACGCTCGCGCGCTGAGAGGAGAGAGAGTGCTGGGTGAAATACACTTTCCTTCCTTAACAAATAAATATACTCGCCTTAAACGCTCATCTGTTTTCTTGACTTAAGGGCTTGTGGCCTTGTGGTCATAGCCCAAGAGCATATGGCTACCCTTAAACTGTTTCCTTTGGTGAGAGGTTATAATGCACTGTTATACATGTTGCCTGCTTTTGATTTTAGGTCATCCTTAATTTCTCTTTTAGAGGTTGTATATCTTTAAATGCACAGTGGAGGCCAATTTCTTTTTCTTTTTTGCATTTTCAGAATTAGCAGTAACTTATTTGTATTTCAACTAACTAGGTACTAGGTAGTTAAATAAATTAAAATGTCTCGTGGTCACAAAAAAGTATTCAAGTTGTCATCTTTGGACTTAACCATAAAAGCTCTAAGTGAAGGAGGTACACAGAGTTTTCAGGTTTAAGGATTGGAGCAGATATGACAGGTGCAACCCTGTGAGGAAACTGGGTATCCTTTGAGAGCCCCGTTAGCCCTGGGGTCTATAAATATTCACTTTATTTGCAGACACAGGAGATTTCCTGCCAAGTGATAGCACTTTATTACTGTATGTTCTTCAATAAGAGGGCTAAAAATGTTTGAAACTGAAAAAGATAAAGGCAGCTGGCACCTGTTAATTGGCCTTACCAACTTGACTAGTCTCAGCAGAGTTGTGTTATGAATTGGAATACTTGTGTAATAAGATTGTTGTATTAGATGTATTAGATGTATTGTATTGTATTAGATAGGTATATTTTCTGCCTTCATTTTCACACCAGTGGGAGGAAATTCGTATGACTGATAATGTTTTTTTAAAAAAGACGCTAGTCTGCATATTTTTAGTTGTGCTGGGAGGAGTGTTTTGATAATTCTGTATCTCTTGAGTTTTGCTTTATTTTGCTCATTAAGCTAGAATTTTACCTTAGTTCTTTTATTGCCTTGGGTGGTTCTCTGCTTGTTTGTGGATTTCTTCCTATGCTAAACGGTGTTAACCCCGTTTTTACTTTTCTCTACCTCTTTGAGGTGGAATTCCCATTGAAATGACTGTTCCTCCCCCCTCCCCTTTGGTCATGTGTCCAAGATCAAAAAGATTATAGTTTGATATACTGTGAATGAGTAGTGGTGAAATAATTATAAACTGTCATGTCCTTTAGGAATCTTTGTTCTCTCTTAACTGCCTGCTTTCTGAAAAAGATAACTGCTTATTCTACCTTTATTGATTACCAGACAAAGGAACTACTTGTGTATGCTTTTAAGCTGTCTTTTGAGTGAACACATTTTGGCTCTACATCTTCAATCGGTCACCTAAACTTTACAGTAAGATGTTTTTGTAAATTGATGTCCTACTGTAGTCATTATGTCATGGCTTCAGTTCTATAGTGGGAGTAGTTGGATATGGTTTGAAACCATGAGACTACAACCAGAAAGTAATAGAGGCTAGAGTGAGAACAGAAAACTGAGAGCCATAGGAGATGTGTCCTTGTATTGCCTTTTCTGCTTACAGATAGATCGAAAAATTGTTAAGTTCTGGGATTCCTAAAAATCTGTGCTCAATTCATCATTTCTCTTATCGGAAAGAGCTATTAATGGGTCTTTCCATGTGTTATACCTTACCAATGGAGTTAAATATAAACAGTTCTTCCTTACTAGGAGTGTGTGATATAGATTGACCACCATGACTTGAATGAGCAAATATATTCAATTATATGTTAGAGACATTATGGAAATCCAGAGGTAAGTATGAATCTAGGGAATTCAGTACTGTCATGGATAGAGAAGACAGTTTGTGGATCTACCTCTGATTTGTTCTTAGTGTTCACTTTCTTTTCTGAATAAATATTTGAAGTTAACTATAATAAAGAAATGCAGTGGCTTTTTGCTTTCTCTTATTGAGATTAATTATACTTCAGCATGATTTTTTGAAATGTAAATGTGTTACTTGAAAAAATATTTATAGATTTATGACAGTGATTTTTTAACTTTTTTCACCCGGTTGCTTTAAGGAAGGATTTTATATCTTCCATTAACTTTTATGAGTTAATGTAACCATTCTTCTAATATGTATGAATTATGTTATTTGAAATTAAAACATAGAAAAAATTTACACCCATCTCTCAATCTCTTTTTTGGTCACCAACAAGGTACATAATTAGATGTATGTCGTTTTCTCTTTTTCCTACTTCTTTATGCCTTCTATAGGGACTTAATAAGCTGGACAAAAATGGAGAATGGAAATGACTGTGGGTACCTTAGAGTAGTGGGTCTCACAGTTTTTAGTTTTAGGATCACTTTAGATTCTTAAAAGTTATTGAGAACCCTATGAACTTAAAAAAAAAATTATTTATTTGTTTATTTACTTTGGCTGCACCAGGTCTTAGTTGTGGCATGCGGGATCTTTAGTTGCGGCATGCATGCGAGCGAGATCTAGTTTCCTGAACAGGGATCCAACCTGGGGCCCCTGCATTGGGAGTGGGGAGTCTTATCCACTGGACCACCAGGGAAGTCCTGAGGACCCTACAAACTTTTATCTACATGGGCTATATCTAGAAATACTGCCTTACTAGTAATTAAGCCAGAAAAATTCGAAATATTTATTAATCCACTTAAAAATAACAATAATAAATCCATTACTTGGTAACATAACATATTTTATATGAAAAATAGCTATATTTTCCAAAACAAAACAAACTTAGTGAGAAAAGTGGCATTATTTTTCATTTTTGCAAATCTCTACTATCTGGCTTAATAGAAGACAGTTGGATTCTTATATCTGCTTCTGCATTCAGTCTATTGTGATGAGTTTTTTGAATGAAGTATATGAAGAAAATCTGGATTCACACAGATATGGTGTTGGAAAAAGTAGTATTTTAATAGCCTTTTCAGATAATTACTTCTTTAATACTACTCCAGAACTTGACAAGTAGTTTCTTAAAGGTTGGTTGCAATGTGTTATTTGAAACTATATCAATGACCTTTTCATGCTTACATTAAAATCTATTGGTCTGGGCTTCCCTGGTGGCACAGTGGTTGAGAGTCCACCTGCCGATGCAGGGGACACGGGTTCATGCCCCGGTCCTGGAAGATCCCACATGCCGCGGAGCGGCTGGGCCTGTGAGCCATGACCGCTGAGCCTGCACGTCCGGAGCCTGTGCTCCGCAAAGGGAGAGGCCACAACAGTGAGAGGCCCACGTACCGCAAAAAAAAAAAAAAAAAAAAAAAAAAAAAATTCTATTGATCTTTCTGGCACTGTGAATGGATTTTTTACTCATATATGATTCTGTGACATCATGCATTGATCTGTTGGAAAATACTGGTTCACTGAGTTATGCATCTCTTCCAGATATTGACACCCTTCATTATATAATATTTAAAAAATTCCCATATGTTAATATCACCATTGATATCATCAGAGGAATCTTTAAGTGCTGAGAAGCTGTCAATCTCATGGTGACAAATACATGTTATCCAACATTTTGATTTTTGCTTGAGAGCTCAGATTTTATCATTGGCAACAAATTGACACTCCTTGAAGTGAAAGACTCCCTTAATTCATTTTTGAGAAAATGTCTGTCAAATACCCAAGTCTGAATAATCATAGTCAGTTCTTTAAAATAAATAGTGTTTCAGGATAAAAGCAGCTAGTTCAACTTGTAATTCAGCTGCACAAATACTTTTCTCAAGGTAACCATCGTTCTTCAGTATGCAGCAGCAGTTATGTGTATTTCCTAATTCATCACACAGAATATTAAGATGTGTTCTCAAGGGTTGAAATTTAATAAAATTAATGACTTTTACTGCTTTATCAAGGACATTCCTAAGTGCAACTGCCTTTTTTTTTTTTTTTTTTAATAAACTGTGTGTTGCAGTGAAGAATTCAATGACTGCTAGTACCATTTGGCCCCATTGCCTTGATTCCCATTAAAGCACCAGCAGTTTTGCCTACCATTGCTTCTACGTTATCAGTGCAAAAGTCAATACAGTGAAAAAGGTAAATCATGTTTTAGTATTATAATAAAAATAGTTTTGACTTGTTGGATCCTCTGAGGTCTTAGGGACCCCCGGGGTCTAGAGAACCACTTTGAGAACTGCTGTTAAACTGGAATGTAAGCTCCTTGAGGGCAAGGATTTTTCTCTCTTGTTCATTTATGTATCCCTTGTACCTGGGCCTGCTTTCATCCTGGAACTTTTTAACCTATCTCAAGTGTTAGACCACTTGTTTTCTGAATCTGGGTCATCTTTGTTCACTCTCTCCTTTTGGTAGAGCACATCCTTCAGTACCTTCCTAAAAAAGGGTGAGTGTGAGGTGTAATTTTGAGCCTTTGCATATCAGAAAATGTCTTTATTTTGATCTCATATTAGATCTATGATTGGGCTGAATATAGATTGTAGTTTGAAAATAATTTTCACTTAGAACTTTGAAGGCAAGTCACCATGGTTTGCTGTGTTGCTCCTGAGAAGCCCTGTGCCTTTTATTGTGATTCCCCATTTTTTTATCTTTAGAAGTTTAGGATCTTCTTTGTATTCCTCATTTCTAAAGTTTTATGAGGTATGTCTGGTATAAGTCTTTAAATTCATTGTCCCAGGGATTTTCAATTCTGGAAATTTTTAAAATTATTCTTTGGATGTTTTTCTTTATCTCTTTTCTATGCTTTGTTTCTTTCTGGAATGCGTATCAATTGGATATTGGACTTCCTGGATTGATCCTCTTTTACCTTCTGTTTTTTATCTTTTTATTTTTTTACTTTTCATGAGTGCTTTGATAGTATCTTCTAAGCCTATTGAATTTCTTAGAAATTATCATTTGTTTAAATTTTAAGCTTTCTCTCCTGTTTATGGATGTTCCTCCTATTCTTGTTTGCTGGATCATCTTCTCATATATTTCTGAGGATATTAACTGATTTTTAAAAAAATTTCTGGCATGTTCCTGGTTTACTATGAGTTGCTTTTTTTTTTTTTTTCTGTTTGGCTTCTGTCTCTCATGATGAAGTCTTTCATCACATGATTGATTTTCCTTTGTTGTATAATTACTAAAAAGTTAACAAAAAAGTTTGTAGAAAGAAAGTTTACTGTGGGGAATTCCCTGGTGGTCCAGTGGTTAGGACTTCTTGCTCTCACTGCCAGGTGCCTGGGTTCAATCCCTAGTCGGGGAACTAAGATCCCACAAGCTGCATGGTGCCGCCAAAAAAAAGAAAAAGTTTACTGTGTTCAAGGTTTGGGCTTGGTTATAATACTTGCATAATACTTATGTATCTTCTTCCAGGTACTGTTTAGTTTTTGGAGAAAAGAATCCTCTATCTGAATTCTTGGATCCAAGCACACACAGGGCTACAGTATTTACTGTTAGATTGTAGACTTTCACTTAATCCCTTTAACTTTTAGTTGAGCATCTCTCTGCCCTTTTTTACTGTGCCCCTGGACCTGGTGCTTCACTGTTTCATCATTTTTCCAAAATAAACCACCTCTTCTGCTGGGATTGGGGAATAGTAGTCACTTATCTGGGTTGGATGGCAGAGGGGACCTGGGAGATTACTTTTTTTACAGGCTTTCAACCAATTCCCTTGTTTTTTAGTTCTGTGCCTCATTGTGCCTGCTGTGGTATCTGGTGTCTCGAATTCCTGATCCTTTCTGATTTTTGCTATGTGAATTGGCTTTTCTCCTGTTGGAATTCTCTGCAGTTGCTTGATGTTCAGCTTTCTTAGCTCTAAATCCTGCATCTGTTTTTCATTTGCTAGAAATTTGTTGACATGTCTTGTCTACTGTTCGTGTTGTTTTCTCCTCTGGTCTCTTTATCCTTGTGCATTTATGCTTTTTTATCTTTTACTCTAATTTTAGTATTTGTTAAACCAGATAATAAATAAAAACTCATCTTAATTTATATGGTTATTTGTGGGTAAAGAAAATTCTTAACTGTTTAAAGGTGAAACCAAGAAAGGAAGAAAGACAGGAAATGAGAACAGTTAGATGATCACTATTACTCAATTATGTACAAATTTCTTAATGAAAATACAGACACACAGAGATATGTGGTTACATATGATATATAATAGATATATGGATATAAATATGTAAATGGATATTATATACACACATTTAAATATATATATGTATATATGTACATATATACTATATGTATATGTAGGATTTCCTAATCATAGTATCTTGAAAGCTGGAAAGGATCATGGTGATCTTATATGCAGTACAGTTTTGTTTTCAATGAGGAAACTGGCTTAGATATGCTAGTGAGTTACTGAATATTTCAAAACCAAGTTTTCCCATTGTTTTGTTGAACTGTGAAATGTTAGAAATGTGAACAACTTTGAGGTTCAGAACTATATTTAAAGTCTAATTCTGGCTCCAGGTAAATAGCTTTAAGTCTTGAATTGAGTTATAATAGTGATTTTTCAACTTGTATTGCATTAGAGTCAGGGAAGGGATGGCTCACCTGGTTCTGAAAGCAAAGTTGTAATTTAATGTATTGCTTTCTTTAGAGTAATGATACTTAACTTAATTTGAGTAAATATTAAAGGAAAGTGTGAGATTTTTGTTTATCTGATCCATGAACTATTTATCCTATTATATAAGTTGAATCTTGCTTTTATGTGACATTGAAAGGTAGCTAATACTTATTTTAGTAAAAAAATAAAATTGCGTATGAGAATCTAACTTAAAAGTAAGACAAGTAAGCTTCTTATAAGCTAAGTTACTGCCTAAATATAAAAACCTTATATTCTATTTGTGTAATTTTTTTCTTTTGTATACTAAATATACAAATATACCATAGCCATATAGAATATAATTAAAAAAGAGAAAATTTACCCAGTTTCCTCACTTAAATGTTATCAGTTGTCTTCATTTTTGCTCTTACTTATTTATACATAGTTTCTTAGTCTCTGTACATGCAGTTTTAAATAATGCTATAATGAATATCTTCATGAATATATCTTTTAAGAAAAACTTTCCAGATATATTCCTAGAAATAGGATTGCTTTGTCAGAAAAGTAGCAACATTTTTATGACTCTTTATTTAAATTGCTTAATTGCTTTCTGGAAGGATTATATCATCACTTTATATAGATATTAGTAGTGTAAAGAGTTGACTTCATTTTTGGTACTTTAGTTAACAATACTTCATCAACTTTGGTACATTATTTAACATTTCCTCCCTCAAATTTCACAAGTGACGTGGTGAGGGTGTATTGATTCAGTTTTTTTTTTTTTTTAAAATTATTTATTTATTTATTTATTTATGGCTGTGTTGGGTCTTCGTTTCTGTGCGAGGGCTTTCTCTAATTGAGGCAAGAGGGGGCCACCCTTCATCGCGGTGCGTGGGCCTCTCACTGTTGTGGCCTCTCCCGTTGCGGAGCACAGGCTCCGGACGTGCAGACTTAGCGGCCATGGCTCACGGGCCCAGCCACTCCGCGGCATGTGGGATCTTCTGGACTGGGGCACGAACCCGTGTCCCCTGTATCGGCAGGCGGACTCTCAACCACTGCGCCACTAGGGATGCCCTTAAATTTTTACATAGTTAAAAAAATTACTGTATTGAATTTCATCCATTGTGCCATTATATTAGAAATAATTTTCTTTGAATTTAAACCTGTAGAAATGGGACGCCGGTCATCTGATACTGAAGAAGAAAGCAGAAGCAAGAGAAAAAAGAAACACCGTAGACGGTCTTCTTCAAGTAGTTCTTCAGATAGTAGAACATATAGCCGAAAGAAAGGTGGAAGGAAATCAAGGTCAAAGTCAAGATCTTGGTCCAGAGATCTTCAGCCTCGCTCACATTCTTATGATAGAAGGTGATTTTCATAATTTTACTTATGTAGTAGTGAGAGTAACATTCTTTAGAGTTCGTATGTTTCTGTGCTTTTAATTTTTCTGGGTAAAACACTTTTCTTTTTGTAGTTATATATTTATGAGTCTCAATCCCCAAAGGGTTTTGTTTTGTTTTGTTTTCCCCCAGGCCCAGCACATGAGTCTTCATCCTTTGTGTATTCTTTGTAGACGGGAAGATACAAACTGGTATAGTTCTCATACCATATTAGTATCTGATAATATTTGGGAGGCAAGTAATATTTGATTATATTTTATTTCAGACGCAGGCATCGATCGAGCAGTAGCTCTTCTTATGGCTCTAGAAGAAAACGAAGTCGAAGTCGTTCAAGGGGTCGAGGGAAATCCTATAGAGTTCAGAGGTCTAGGTCAAAAAGCAGAACAAGAAGGTATGCCATATCAGATATTTATTGCTTTGTAACACACTGTCCCCAAATTTAGTGACTTAAAGCAATAATCATTTTTTTTTTTCATAATTTACAGTTTTGACTGAGCTTAGCTAGCAGTTCTTCTGCTAGTCTCATCTGGGGTCGCTTATGTGGTTCTAGTTATCTGATAGCTTGACTGAAACTGGATGGTCCAATGTGGTGTCATACAGTATCTGGCATTTGGTGCTGGCTATTGGCTGTTGGCTGGGGGGTTCCTTAGTTTCCCTGTCGCTTCTCATCCTCCAGTAGGAATGGCTGGGCTTTTTCACATGATAGAGGAAGTATTTCAAGAAGAACAGAAGTTGCAAAATCTCTTAAGGTCTAGCCTCAGAAATAACCCAGTGTGTTATGGAGTGAATGTTTGTGTCCCCCCTAAATTCATATGTTGAAGTCCCAAGCCCCAGTGAAATTGTATTTGGAGATAGTGTCTTTATGGAGCTAATTAAAGTTAAATAAGGTCAAAAGGGTGAGGTCCTAATCCAATAAGGCTAGTGGCCTTATAAGAAGAGAGAGAGAGATCTTTCTCTCTCTTTGAGCACGCACTCAGAGGAAAGGCCATGTGAGGACACAGTGAAAAAGTTGCCATCTATAAACCAGGAAGAGAGCTCTTATCAGGAACCAGTCAGCTGGCATATTGATCTTTGACTTTACAACCTCTGTGAGAAATATGTTTCTGTTGTTTAAGCTGCCCAGTCTATGGTATTTTGTTATAGGAGCCTGAGCAGACGTGATGTCACTCCACCTGCATTTTCTGGCTGTGCTCAAGGGCAAATAATACAGAGCATAGCCTATCTGGAGAGAGTTGTACGTTTTGGATAATGCTAGAAAATATGGTTGAATCGGATGGGGACCATGGTATGGAGGGACTTGATAGAAGCAGGTATTCAGAAATTATTGAAGGCTTTTGAGAAGAAGAGTGCTAGGATAAAAACAGCATTTTAGGAAGATCAGTTTCTTTTCTCTGTTTAGTTTTTCATTCTATTAGGCTCTAGTTGTGGGGGTATATTAGCAGCCTGATTTTATTATCTGGGCATAAAATTCTATAAATCTCTCTGAATCTGAAGTTGGATAATAGCAGTAAGTCCAAATGTTTAACTTTTCTGGCCTTGTATTATTTGGCCTCAGCCTCCTCTCCTTTGTACACACACAACATACACACAAGCCATTCTGTGTTACATGCCTTTTGTTCTCCATCTATGTCTCTGAGTTGCTAGCTTTGTTTCTTTGAGCGTGCTCTTTCTTCCAGTTTCTTATATTATGTCTACTTTGAGAAGTTTTCCTACCCTTTAGTGTTCAGTTCTATTTAATCTCTAATTTTCTTCTTCCTTAAATCCTTTTTTGATTTTTACCTTTTCACTCCCAAGTCAAATTTAATCCATCCTTTCTCTGACCCACCATCACATTTGATTCCTGATTTGTAACAGTTACATTGTGAATATTATGTTTTTGTTATTCTCATATACTGTAAACTCTTGCAGGGCAATCTCTTGGTACCTAACATAATGCCTTGCTTGTAGAAGCTGATTACCAGAGAACAACTTCAGTTGAAAATTTCCTGTCAGTGAGAATAGAAATAATAATCCATGCTTTTGTATGGTCTTTTACATTTTGTAGAGTATTTTCATACACACTTTATCAGTCAATGACATTTTGATTAGGAAAATACAAGTCACTCAATTCCAAGCATCAAGGTTTTAAGATGGGGAATTAAAGGCTTATGTAACCTTTGGAGGGGCTCAGGGAATTAGGGAAGCTGTTACTGATTATTTTAGCCTAAGCGTGGAAGCTGCTTCTTTGCTTAGAAGTCACTGTAAATCTTACGAACTCTGGGTTTGTAGCACCAAAGTGTGTGGTTCTCAAGAAACTACTTACCAGGAAGCTGCTTCTCTACCTGAGTATCTACCTATTATTTCCTCCAGAGGGGAATCTGGAGATGGTAATTTCTTCTCTTTTGCAGTGCAAGGAAGACTTTAAAAGGAATCGCAGTGGACATCTAATCAGCAACAAATTATCCAGCACATATGCATTTTACTAAATGTTTTGAGTTTTGTAACTGTCAGGCTGTCATGCAGGGTAATACCTTCATTTTGTATATGAGAAAGGAAGTTCAGAGGTTTATTCAAAACAGCAATTTCTCAGCCTCTTGCATTGACACTTCTGCATTTAACTGCAATAACTAAATAATCTGGAGACACTGCAAAGTCCTAAATTTTGAGAAAATACTTTATCCATGTTTTATACACAACATTATTTTGGTAATGTATTTTAGGAATTTATTCTTCAAGATGTTTAAACTAAATGAGTTTCTAGGTTAATCTTGGTTTAAGAAGAAAATTGAACAACTCATTCTTTGAACAGTTTAGTTAATTAAGACTTTAATTTAAATAAAGAAGCTGTAAGTACATTAGTTCCTTAATATGTGCAGGGGATTGATTCCAGGACCTGCTGCAGGTATCAAAATCTGAGGATTCTCAGGTCCCATGGTTAGCCTTCCGTATCCACGGTTCCGCATCTACATATCCAACCAACTGTGGATCGTGTAGTATTGTAGTGTTTTCTTTAAAGTTTTTATTTATTTATTTATTTTTGACTGTGTTGGGTCTTTGTTATTGTGCGTGGTCTTTCTCTAGTTGCGGAGAGCGGAGGCTACTCTTCATGTGGTTTGTGGGTTTCTTTTTGCTGTGGCTTCTCTTGTTGCAGAGCATGGGCTCTAGGTGCATGGGCTTCAGTAATTGTGGCTCGCATGCTCAGTAGTTGTCGCTTGCACGCTCTAGAGCACAGGCTCAATAGTTGTGGTGCATGGGCTTATTTGCTCCATGGCATGTGGAGTCTTCCCAGACCAGTGCTCGAACCAATGTCCCCTGCATTGGCAGGCGGATTCTTAACACTGCACCACCAGGGACGTCCCTATTTTTTAGTTTTTATTTTACATTGGAGTATACTTTTATTTATTTTATTTTTTTGTTTTTTAATTTTATTTTTGGCTGCATTGGGTCTTCATTGTTGAGAGCATAGTTGTGGCGAGCAGGGGATACTCTTCGTTGCTGTGCGTGGGCTTCTCATTGTGGTGGCTTTTGTTGCAGAGCACGGGCTCCAGGTGTGCGGGCTTCAGTAGTTGTGTCACGTGGTCTCAGTAGTTGTGGCTCACGGGCTGTAGAGTGCAGGCTCAGTAGTTGTAGCGCACGGGCTTAGTTGCTCCGTGGCATGTGGGATATTCCCGGACCAGGGCTCGAACCCGTGTCCCCTGCATTGGCAGGTGGATTCTTTTCTTTAAAATTCTATTTATTTATGGCTGTGTTGGGTCTTCGTTTCTGTGCGAGGGCTTTCTCTAGTTGTCGCAAGCGGGAGCCACTCTTCATCGCGGTGCGTGGGCTTCTCACAATCGCAGCCTCTCTTGTTGCGGAGCACAGGCTCCAGACGCGCAGGCTCAGTAATTGTGGCTCATGGACGTAGTTGCTCCGCGGCATGTGGGATCTTCCCAAACCAGGGCTTGAACCCGTGTCGTCTGCATTGGCAGGCAGATTCTCAATTACTGTGCCACTAGGGAAGCCCAGCAGGTGGATTCTTAACCACTGCTCTACCAGGGAAGCCCTTGGAGTATAGTTGATGGACAACGTTGTGTTAGTTTCAGGTGTACAGCAAAGTGATTCAGTTATACGTATACATGTATCTATTCTTTCTCAAATTCTTTTCCCATTTAGGTTGTTATATAATATCGAGCAGAGTTTCCTGTGCTGTACAGTAGGTCCTTGTTGGTTATCCATTTTAAATATAGCAGTGTGTACATGTCAATCCCAAACTTCCTAACTATCCCTTCCCCCCACCTTTTCCCTGGTAACCATAAGTTCAGTACTGCAGTATTTATTGAAAAAAAATCCACGTATAAATGGACCCTCACAGTTCAAACCCATGTTGTTCAAGGGTTAACTGTAGTGAGTTTTTCAAAGAAAAAGTACTATGTCATTCTAAATTTACAGGTACATTGTTAATGATCTCTGTGCTTTGTAATAGAAAAGAGTGATTTCAGTCATGCAAAGTCAAATACTTTCACAAAACTTCGTTGTTACATGTCTAAAAAACAAGATGAAGCATGTTTTGAGGGATGGCAGAAGGAGGGAAATCAAATGTGTGAAGTTGCTGCAAGTTCTGTGGATAAGTTATAGAGTAATTTGATGATTATGCTTTTTAGTATAGTTTCTATATTCTTCTTGAAGTACTCAAGTTGTGACATGTATCCTGTCACTTCCTTTTACAACAGTAAGAAACCTACTATTATTCACAGTACATTTACTTATTTCCTCAATTCTAGGATACACAGAAAGTAGTTACAAAATTGCTGATATGTACCACTTTGAAAAACAAACTTATAGAGTCAGATATTTTTTATGGTTCTTTTTATCTTTACTCTGGGGTATTTGGTTCCCCTCTCCACTTTATTATGGTTAGTTCTTTTGAAGGTTAGTTTCATTTGTTTCTGTTTATATTTCATTTTAAGTTTTTTTATCCCCTAAGTTTTTAAATTGTATTTCCTTTTGGTCCCCCTGCCTTTATTTTAGTATGTGAAACATTAACATGGTTCCAAAAGACAGCACTGTAAAAGGTGTGCATGGAGAAGTATCATGTCCCTTTATACCTTCTATCCTGTTCCTAACCACATCCTAGAACTAATCCTATTAGTTTGTGTTTTAGCTTTCCTCCGTTTCTTTTTAAACAAAGTAGTGGTTATATCTGTGGCATACTATAGATACTCTTTGCACTTTGCTTTTTCTATTTACTAATATATCTTGGAAATCACTATATCAATTAATAATACTCTTACTCATTTTTTATAGCTGCTTATTGTACTTCGTTGTGTGAATGTATCATGATTTGTTTAGCCAGTTTCCTAGGTATGGATCTTAAAGACAGTGCCAAAATTTTACAGTTACTAAAAAGCTGTCATGAATAACCTGGTGCTTGATTATTTTTGTATTGTTGGAGGTGTATCTTCAGGGGAAATTCCTAGAAGTGGGATTGCTGAATCAAAAGGTAAATATGTTTGTAATTTTGTTGGAAATTGCTGAATTCCTCTCAGTAATGTAAGAGAGTTCTGTTTCCTCATAGCCTTACTGATGGAATGTCATTTTTATTTTTTATTTGATTTTATTTTTAATTGAAATTTATTTATTTTTTACTAATTATGATTAGTTTTATTTTAACTGAAGTATAATTGACTTACAATATTATATTAGTTTCAAGTGTAAAACATAGTGATATTTTTATATGTTATATCATTTTATACAAAATGATCACCACGGTAAGTCTAGGTCTGTCACTGTACAAAGTTATCACAATATTACTGATTATATTTCTTAACGCTGTACTGTTATAGTCCCTTGACTTATTTTTTTTTTATTTTTATTTTTTGCGGTACGTGGGCCTCTCACTGTTGTGGCCTCTCCCGTTGCGGAGCACAGGCTCCGGACGTGCAGGCTCAGCGGCCATGGCTCACGGGCCTAGCCACTCCGTGGCATGTCGGATATTCCCGGGCTGGGGCACGAACCCATGTCCCCTGCATCGGCAGGCAGACTCTCAACCACTGCGCCACCAGAGAAGCCCCCGTTGACTTACTTTGTAACTGGAAGTTTGTTCCTCTTAATCTCCCTCACCTATTTCACTCATCCCCCACGACCCCCTGCCCCTAGCAACCATCAGAGGGTTGATTGTATGTGAATCTGTTTCTGTTTTGTTATGTCTGTTCATTTGTTTTGTTTTTTAGATTTCACATATAAGTGAAATCGTATGGAATTTGTCTTTTTCGGTCTGACTTATTTCACTTAGCATAATACCCTTTAGGTCCAGGTTGTCACAAATGGCAAGATTTCATTCTTTTTTATGGCTGAGGAACAGTCCATATGTATGACATCTTTATTCATTCATTTATCCATGGACACTTAGGTTGCTTCCATGTTGGCTATTGTAAATAATGCTGCAGTGAACAAAGGGGTGCATATATCTTTTCAAATTAGTGTTTTTGTTTTCTTGGAAAAATACCCAAAAGTGGAATGCTGGATTGTATGGTAGTTCTATTTTTAATTTTTTTGAGGAACCTCCATACCGTTTCCCACAGTGCCTGTATCAATTTACATTCCCACCAACAGTGCACAGAGGTTCCCTTTTCTCTACATCTTTGCCAACACTCGTTATTTGTTGTCTTTTTGATAATAGCCATTCTGACAGGTGTGAGGTGATATCTCATTGTTGTTCTAGTTTGCATTTTCCTCATGATTAGTGATGTTGAACATCTTGTCATGTGTCTGTTGGTCATCTGTATGTTTTCTTTGGAAAAATGTCTGTTCAGGTCCTCAGCTCATTTTATAATCGGTTGTTTGTTTTTTTGATGTTGAGTTCATTGTATATTTTGGATATTAACCCATTATCAGATATATCATTTGCAAATATGTTCTGCCATTCAGTAGGTTGGCTTTTGGTTTTTTCGATAGTTTCCTTCACTGTGCAAAAGCTTTTTGGTTTGATATAGTCCCATTTGTTTATTTTTGCTTTTGTTTCCCTCGCTTAAGGAGACGTGTCCAAAAAATATTGCTAAGACCAATGCCAAAGAGCATACTGCCGTTTTCTTCTAAAAGTTTTATGGTTTCAAATCTTAAATTTAAGTCTTTAATCTATTTTGAGTGTATGTTTGTGTATGGTGTGAAAAAGTAGTCCAGTTTGATTCTTTTGCATGTAATTGTCCAGTTTTCCTAGCACCATTTATTGAAGAGGTTGTCTTTTCCCTATTGTATGTTCTTACCTTCTTTGTTGTAGATTAATTACCCATGTTAAGTTTGGATTCATTTCTGGGCTGTGTATTCTGTTCCATTGAGCTATGTGTCTGTTTTTGTGCTAGTACCATACTATTTTGGTTACTTTTGCTTTGTAGTACAGTTTGAAAGCAGGGAGCGTAATACCTTCATCTTTGTTCTTCTTTCTCAAAATTATTTTGGCTCTTTGGGGTCTTTTGTGTTTCCGTACAAATTTTAGAATTATTTGTTCTAGTTGTGTGAAAAATGTCATGTGTATTTTGATAGGGATTGCATTGTATGTCTTCTTTTGAAAACTCTTTGTCCAGATCTCTGTCCCTTTTTTAATTGGATTGTTTGTTTTTTGCTATTGAGTTATATGAATTTTTTTTCTTCCCCCCCCCTTTTTTTAAAATTGAAGTATAGTTGACTTACAATGCTGTGCCAATCTCTGCTGTACAGCAGAGTAATTCAGTTATACACATACAGACATGCCTTTTTTTATATTCTTTTCCATTATGGTTTATCACAGGATATTGAGTATAGTTTCCTGTGCCATACATTAGGACCTTGTTGTTTATCCATTCTAAATGTAATAGTTTGCATCTACCAACCCCAAACTCCCAATCCATTCCTCTCCCTCCCCCCCTCCCCTTTGGCAATCACAAGTCTGTTCTCTATGAGTCTGCTTCTGTTTTGCAGATAGGTTCATTTGTGCCATATTCTAGATTCCACATATACATGATATCATACAGTATTTGTCTTTGTCTTTCTGACTTACTTTACTTAGTATGATAATCTCTAGTTGCATCCATGTTGCTGCAAATGGCATTATTTCATTCTTTTTTATGGCTGAGTAGTATTCCATTGTATATATGTACCACATCTTCTTTATCCATTCATCTGTCGATGGACATTTAGGTAGTTTACATGTCTTGGCTGTTGTGAACAGTGCTGCTATGAACATAGGTGCGCATGTGTCTTTTTGAATTGTAGTTTTGTGTGGGTATGTTTCTAGGAGTCGGATTGCTGACTCATATGGTAATTCTATTTTTAGTTTTCTGAGGAACCTCCACACTGTTTTCCATAGTGGCTTCCATAGTGGTTTACATTTCCACCAACAGTGTAGGAGGGTTAGCTTTTCTCCACATCCTCTTCAATATTTGTTATTTGTAGACTTTTTAATGATGGCCATTCTGACTGGTGTGAGGTGGTACCTCACTGTAGTTTTGATTTGCATTTCTCTAATAATGAGTGATGTTGAGCATCTTTTCATGTGCCTACTGGCCATCTGTATGTCTTCTTTGGAGAAATGTCTATTAAGGTCTTCTGCCCATTTTTTGATTGGGTTGTTTGTTTTGTTGTTGTATGAGCTGTTTGTATACTTTGGAGATTAAGCTCTTGTCTGTCGCATCATTTGCAGATATTTTCTCCCATTCAGTAGGCTGTCTTTTCTTTTCTTTTTTTCTTTAATGGTCTCCTTTGCTGTGCCAAAACTTGTAAGTTTGATTAGGTTCCATTTGTTTATTTCTATTACCTTAGGAGACTGCCCTAAGAAAACATTGGTATGATTTATGTCTGAGAACGTTTTGCCTGTGCTCTTTTCTAGGAGTTTTATGGTATCATGTCTTGTGTTTAAGTCTTTAAGCCATTTTGAGTTTGTTTTTTTTTTGTGCATGGTGTAAGGGTGTGTTCTAACTTCATTGATTTACATGCAGCTGTCCAGCTTTCCCAGCACTACTTGCTGAATAGACTGTCTTTTTCCCATTTTATATTCTTGCCTCCGTTGTTGAAGATTAATTGACTGTAGGTGTGTGGGTTTATTTCTGGGCTCTCTATTCTGTTCCATTGATCTGTATGCCTGTTTTTGTACCAATACCATGCTGCTTTGATTACTGTAGCTTTGTAGTACTGTAAAAATATGGAACACTTCACGAATTTGCATGCCATCCTTGTGCAGAGGCCATGCTATTCCTCTCTGTATCATTCCAGTTTTAGTATATGTGCTGCCGAAGCAAGCACTGTATGAGTTTCTTATATACAGTTGACCCTTGAACGACACTGGTTTGAACTGCAACGGTCCACTTATACGTCAATTTTTTCCAATACATGTGTACTGCGGTACTACACTATTGAGTTTGGTTGAATCCATGGATGTGGATCTGGGGATGTGGAGGGTTGAAAGTTATATGAGGATTTTTGACTGTGGCGTGGAGGGAGGAATTGATACCCCAACCCCTGAGTTCTTCAAGAGTCATCTGTATTTTGGATATTAACTTGTTATTAGATATGTGATTTACACATATCTTCTCCCATTCAGTACATTGCCTTTTCATTTTATTGATAGTTTCCTTTGCTGTGCAGAAACCTTTTCGTTTAATGTAGCCGTATTTGTTGATTTTTGCTTTTGTTGTCTATTTCCAAAAATCATTACCAAGACTTATGTCAAGGATATTTTCCCTTATGTTTTATTCTAGGAGTTTTGTGGTTTCAGGTCTTATGTTTAAGTCTTAAATCCATTTTGAGTTCATTTTTGTGTATGGTGTAAGATAATGGCCCAGTTTCATTCTTTTACACATGACTATCCAGCTTTCTCAACACCATTTATTGAAGAGAGTATTTCCTCATTGTATAGTCTTGATTTCTTTGATGTAAATTAATTGATGATATACACATGGGTTTATTTCTGAGCTCTCTAATCTGTTCCATTGATCTATGTGTCTGTTTTTATGCCGAAACTATATTGTTTTGAATGCTTTGTAATATAGACTGAAATCAGGAAGCATGATTCCTCCAGCTTTTTCTTTTTTCTCAAGATTGTTTTGGCTATTTGGTGTCTTTTGTGGTCCATACAAATTTTAGGATTGTTTGTTCTAATTCTGTGAAAATGCCATTGGAATTTTGATAGAGATTGCATTGAATATGTATATTATTTTTGGTAGTATGGATTATGTTAATTTTATACCCTGATGCCTTACTCAATTCTGTTATTGCTTGAGTTAGTTTTAGCATTGATTCTCTAGGGTTTATCAGATACACTATCATGTTGTCTGCAAATAGAAATAGTTTTACTTCTTTTCCAATTTTTATTCTTCTGTTTGCTTTCTCTCATCTAATTGCATTGGCTTTTACTTCCAATAAAATATTGAATGCCAGTGGAGGTGATATACATCCTTGTCTTTTTCCTAATTTTAGTGTAAAAGCTCCTAGTGTTTCCTTATGAGGAAATATACTGGCTCTGGGGCTAAAGTATATATATTTTGTCATGTTAAGAGAGGATCTATCACTTTGTTTTTGTTTTTTTCCAGGAATGGATATTGAATTTTGTTGAAAGCTTTTTCATCATTTGTGGATAGAATCAAGTTTTGTTTTGTTTTTTTCCCGTAGATCTATTAAGGAACTAATATTGCTTTTCTGGAATAAATCTCAATTGGTCTTCGTGTAGTATTTTCGTGATGTGGGATTCTGTTCACTAATTTTTTTTTTTTGTGATACGCGGGCCTCTCACTGTTGTGGCCTCTCCCGCTGCGGAGCACAGGCTCACGACGCGCAGGCCCAGTGGCCGTGGCTCACGGGCCCAGCTGCTCCGCAGCACGTGGGATCCTCCCGGACCGGGGCACGAACCCGCATCCCCTGCATCGGCAGGTGGACTCGCAACCACTGCGCCACCAGGGAAGCCCTGTTCGCTAATTTTTTTTTTTTTATTATTATTTTTTTATTATTATTATTTTTTTTTTGCGGTACGTGGGCCTCTCACTGTTGTGGCCTCTCCCATTGCGGAGCACAGGCTCCGGACGCGCAGGCTCAGCGGCCATGGCTCACGGGCCTAGCCGTTCCGCAGCATGTGGGATCTTCCCAGACCGGGGCACGAACCCGTGTCCCCTGCATCGGCAGGCGGACTCTCAACCACTGCGCCACCAGGGAAGCCCCCTGTTCGCTAATTTTTAAGTTTAGTACTTTTATAGTCATACGTGATGTTGGTTTTTTTTTTTACATTGTGTTTATCAGTTATTCTCTTATCATTATTCTTGCTTCATACAAAGATTTGGTAAGTTTTCCTTCATTTTTTAATGCTCTGGAACTATTTGTGGAGCATTGGGATTGGTATTCAGAGTTTTGGTAGATTTGTGAAACCATCTGGGTCTGGTGCTTTTTTTTGTTGAATGGTGTATTGATAACTTTGTTTCTTCAACAGAAATTGGTCAATTTAAACTTTATATTTCTCATAGGTTTAATTTTGGTAAACTATTTTTCTAGTATATTACCTATTTAATCTATATTTTGAAATTTATTTGCCTAGAAGTCTGCAAAGTAATTTCTTATGATTTAAACTTTTTTTCTTCTGTTTCAATGCTTATTTTCCCCTTGTCATTTATTATGCTGTTTATCTATGCTTTCTCCTTTGCTTTATTAAGTTGGATGGTTGATTATCTATTTTGTTAATTTAAAAGAAATCATTTTGACTTATTATTTAGATCTTTTTCTCCATTTTCTACCTTATTAATTTCAGCTTTTATCCTTCTTTTCTGCTTTGTGCTTTCTTTGGTTTACTTTGTTATTCTTTTTCAAGTCTTTTGAGCTGCTAATTTATTTATATTTCATTTCTATTGATAAGAGTGTTTAAGTGTATGGATGTTCTTTTAATCACTGCTTTAAATATATCCCGTAGTTTTTTTCAACATACTTTTATGAGAAATTTCAAGCATACAGCAAAATTGAGTTTTACAGTGAAGACCCATATATCCACCACCTAGATATTACCATTACCATTTTATTTACTTTGTCACATATCTATCCATTTATCTATTTCTCTCACTATCCATTAATTTATCCTAATTTTTTGATGCATTTCGTTTCAGGCATCAGTAGGCTTTCCCCTTAAATACTTCTGCATACTTATGAGTAAGTAGAGTTCAGTATTCCTTTATAAATTTTTCTTTTTAAAAAAAATTTATTTATTTATTTTTGGCTGTGTTGGGTCTTGTTGCCGCGTGCAGGCTTTTCTGTAGTTGTGGCGAGCAGGGCTACTCGTGGTTGCAGTGCGTGGACTTCTCATTGCGGTGGTTTCTTTTGTTGCAGAGCACAGGCTCTAGGTGCACAGGCTTCAGTAGTTGTGGCTTGCGGGCTCTAGAGCGCAGGCTCAGTAGTTGTGGTACACGGGCTTAGTTGCTCCGCAGCGTGTGGGATCTTCCCACACCAGGGATCAAACTTGTGTCTCCTGTATTGGCAGGTGGATTCTTAACCACTGTGCCACCAGGGAAGTCCCTAAATTTTTCCTTTTGAAAACAAAACTTTGACATTTTTCGTTGAGGCAAAATTTATGTACACTGAAATGCACGAGTTTTAAGCATACACTTGCTGTGTTTTGATGCATGTATATACCTTCCAAAATATATTACCATTACGCCAGAAAGTTCCCTTATAATTTTTTTTTAAACATCTTTATTGGAGTATAATTGCTTTACAATGGTGTGTTAGTTTCTGCTTTATAACAAAGTGAATCAGCTATATATATACATATGTTCCCATATCTCTTCCCTCCTGCGTCTCCCTCCCTCCCACCCTCCCTATCCCACCCCTCCAGGCAGTCACAAAGCACCGAGCTGATATCCCTCTGCTATGCGGCTACTTCCCACTAGCTATCTACCTTACGTTTGGTAGTGTATATATGTCCATGCCTCTCTCTCGCTTTGTCACAGCTTACCCTTCCCCCTCCCCATATCCTCAAGTCCATTCTCTAGTAGGTCTGTGTCTTTATTCCTGTCTTACCCCTAGGTTCTTCATGACATTTTTTTTTCTTAAATTCCATATATATGTGTTAGCATACGGTATTTGTCTCTCGCTTTCTGACTTAATTCACTCCGTATGACAGACTCTAGGTCTGTCCACCTCATTACAAATAGCTCAATTTCGTTTCTTTTTGTGGCTGAGTAATATTCCATTGTATATATGTGCCACATCTTCTTTATCCATTCATCCGATGATGGACACTTAGGTTGTTTCCATCTCCGGGCTATTGTAAATAGAGCTGCAATGAACATTTTGGTACATGACTCTTTTTGAATTATGGTTTTCTCAGGGTATATGCCCCGTAGTGGGATTGCTGGGTCATATGGTAGTTCTATTTGTAGTTTTTTAAGGAACCTCCATACTGTTCTCCACAGTGGCTGTATCAATTCACATTCCCACCAACAGTGCAAGAGGGTTCCCTTTTCTCCACACCCTCTCCAGCATTTATTGTTTGTAGATTTTTTGATGATGGCCATTCTGACTGGTGTGAGATGATATCTCATTGTAGTTTTGATTTGCATTTCTCTAATGATTAGTGACGTTGAGCATTCTTTCCTGTGTTTGTTGGCAGTCTGTATATCTTCCTTGGAGAAATGCCTATTTAGGTCTTCTGCCCATTTTTGGATTGGGTTGTTTGTTTTTTTGGTATTAAGCTCCGTGAGCTGCTTATACATTTTGGAGATTAATCCTTTGTCGGTTTCTTCATTTGCAAATATTTTCTCCCATTCTGAGCGTTGTCTTTTGGTCTTGTTTATGGTTTTCTTTGCTGTGCAAAAGCTTTAAAGTTTCATTAGGTCCCATTTGTTTATTTTTGCTTTTATTTCCATTTCTCTAGGAGGTGGGTCAAAGGATCTTGCTGTGATTTATGTCATAGAGTGTTCCGCCTATGTTTTCCTCTAAGAGTTTGATAGTGTCTGGCCTTACATTTAGGTCTTTAATCCATTTTGAGCTTATTTTTGTGTATGGTATTAGGGAGTGATCTAATTTCATACTTTTGCATGTACCTGTCCAGTTTTCCTAGCATCATTTATTGAAGAGGCTGTCCTTTCTCCACTGTACATTCCTGACTCCTTTATGAAAGATAAGGTGACCATATGTGCGTGGGTTTATCTCTGGGCTTTCTATCCTGTTCCATTGAGCTATCTTTTTGTTTTTGTGCCAGTACCATACTGTCTTGATTACTGTAGCTTTGTAGTATAGTCTGAAGTCAGGGAGCCAGATTCCTCCAGGTCCGTTTTTCGTTCTCAAGATTGCTTTGGCTATTCGGGGTCTTTTGTGTTTCCATACAGCTTGTGAAACTTTTTGTTCTAGTTCTGTGAAAAATGCCAGTGGTAGTTTGATAGGCATTGCATTGAATCTGTAGATTGCTTTGGATCGTAGAGTCATTTTCACAATGTTGATTCTTCCAATCCAAGAACATGGTATATCTCTCCATCTATTTGTATCATCTTTAATTTCTTTCATCAGTGTCTTATAATTTTCTGCATACTGGTCTTTTGTCTCTTTAGATAGGTTTATTCCTAGATATTTTATTCTTTTTGTTGCAGTGGTAAATGGGAGTGTTTTCTTGATTTCACTTTCAGATTTTTCATCATTAGTGGAAAGGAATGCCAGAGATTTCTGTGCATTAATTTTGTATCCTGCTACTTTCCCAAATTCTTTGATTAGCTCTAGTAGTTTTCTGGTAGCATCTTTAGGATTCTCTATGTATAGTATCATGTCATCTGCCATCAGTGACAGCTTTACTTCTTTTCCAATTTGGATTCCTTTTATTTCCTTTTCTTCTCTGATTGCTGTGGCTAAAACTTCCAAAACTATGTTGAATAAGAGTGGTGAGAGTGGGCAGCCTTGTCTTGTTCCTGATCCTAGTGGAAATGCTTTCAATTTTTCACCATTGAGGACGACGTTGGCTGTTGGTTTGTCATATATGGCCTTTATTATGTTGAGGAAAGTTTCCTCTATGCCTATTTACTGCAAGGTTTTTATCATAAATGGGTGTTGAATTTTGTCGAAAGCTTTCTCTGCATCTATTGAGATGATCATATGGTTTTTCTTCTTCAGTTTGTTAATATGGTGTATCACGTTGATTGATTTGCGTATATTGAAGAATCCTTGCATTCCTGGAATAAACCCCACTTGAACTTGGTGTATGATCCTTTTAATGTGCTGTTGGACTCTGTTTGCTAGTATTTTGTTGAGGATTTTTGCATCTATGTTCATCAGTGATATGGGCCTGTAGTTTTCTTTCTGTGTGACATCCTTGTCTGGTTTTGGTATCAGGGTGATGGTGGCCTCGTAGAATGAGTTTGGGAGTGTTCCTCCCTCTGCTATAGTTTGGAAGAGATTGAGAAAGATAGGTGTTAGCTTTTATCTAAATATTTGATAGAATTCGCCTGTGAAGCCATCTGGTCCTGGGCTTTTGTTTGTTGGAAGATTTTTAATCACAGTTTCAATTTCAGTGCTTGTGATTGTTCTGTTCATATTTTCTATTTCTTCCTGATTCAGTCTTGGCAGGTTGTGCATTTCTAAGATTTGTCCATTTCTTCCAGGTTGTCGATTTTATTGGCATAGAGTTGCTTGTAGTGATCTCTCATGATCTTTTTTATTTCTGCAGTATCAGTTACTTCTCCTTTTTCATTTCTAATTCTATTGATTTGACTCTTCTCCCTTTTTTTCTTGAGAAGTCTGGCTAATGGTTTATCAATTTTGTTTATCTTCTCAAAGATCCAGCTTTTAGTTTTATTGTTCTTTGCTATCGTTTCCTTCATTTCTTTTTCCTTCATTTCTGATCTGATTTTTATGATTTCTTTCCTTCTGCTAAATTTGGTTTTTTTTTGTTCTTCTTATTCTAATTGCTTTAGGTGCAAGGTTAGGTTGTTTATTCGAGATGCTTCCTGTTTCCTAAGGTAGGTTTTTATTGCTATAAACTTGCCTGTTAGAACTGCTTTTGCTGCATCCCATAGATTTTGGGTCATCGTGTCTCTATTGTCATTTGTTTCTAGGTATTTTTTGATTTCCTCTTTGATTTCTTCAGTGATCACGTCGTTATTAAGTAGTGTATTGTTTAGTCACCATGTGTTTGTATTTTTTACAGATCTTTTCCTGTAATTGATATCTATCTCATAGCGTTGTGGTCGGAAAAGATACTTGATGCAGTATCGATTTTCTTAAATTCGCCAAGGCTTGATTTGTGACCCAAGATATGATCTATCCTGGAGAATGTTCCATGAGCACTAGAGAAAAATGTGTATTCTGTTGTTTTTGGATGGAATGTCCTATAAATATCAATTAAGTCCATCTTGTTTAATGTATCATTTAAAGCTTGTGTTTCCTTATTTATTTTCATTTTGGATGATCTGTCCATTGGTGAAAGTGGGGTGTTAAAATCCCCTACTATGAATGTGTTACTGTTGATTTCCCCTTTTATGGCTGTTAGTATTTGCCTTATGTATTGAGGTGCTCCTATGTTGGGTGCATAAATATTTACAATTGTTATATCTTCTTCTTGGATCGATCCCTTGATCATTATGTAGTGTCCTTCTTTGTATCTTGTAATAGTCTTTATTTTAAAGTCTATTTTGTCTGATATGAGAGTGGCTACCCCAGCTTTCTTTTGGTTTCCATTTGTATGAAATACCTTTTTCCGTCCCCTTACTTTCAGTCTGTATGTGTCTCTAGGTCTGAAGTGGGTCTCTTGTAGACAGCAAATATATGGGTCTTGTTTTTGTATCCATTCAGCCAATCTGTGTCTTTTGGTGGGAGCATTTAGTCCATTTACATTTAAGGTAATTATCGATATGTATGTTCCTATTCCATTTTGCTAATTGTTTTGGGTTTGTTATTGTAGGTCTTTTCCTTCTCTTGTGTTTCTTGCCTAGAGAAGTTCCTTTAACAGTTGTCGTAGAGCTGGTTTGGTAGTGCTGAACTCTCTCAGCTTTTGCTTGTCTGTAAAGGTTTTAATTTCTCCATCATATCTGAATGAGATCCTTGCTGGGTAGAGTAATCTTGGTTGCAGGTTTTTCTCCTTCATCACTTTCAATATGTCCTGCCAGTCCCTTCTGGCTTGCAGGGTTTCTGCTGAAAGATCAGTTGTTAACCTTATGGGGATTCCCTTGTGTGTTATTTGTTGTTTTTCCTTTGCTGTTTTTAATGTGCTTTCTTTGTATTTAATTTTTGAGAGTTTCATTAATATGTGTCTTGGTGTATTTCTCCTTGGATTTATCCTGTATGGGACTCTCTGTGCTTCCTGGACTTGATTAACTATTTCCTTTCCCATATTAGGGAAGGTTTCAACTATAATCTCTTCTAATATTTTGTCAGTCCCTTTCTTTTTCTCTTCTTCTTCTGGAATCCCTATAATTTGAATGTTGGTGCATTTAATGTGGTCCCAGAGGTCTCTGAGACTGTCTTCAGTTGTTTTCATTCTTTTTTCTTTATTTTGCTTTACGGTAGTTATTTCCACTATTTTGTCTTCCAGGTTACTTATCCGTTCTTCTGCCTCAGTTATTCTGCTATTAATCCCATCTAGAGTATGTTTCATTTCATTTATTATGTTGTTCATCATTGTTTGTTTCATCTTTAGTTCTTATAGGTCCTTGTTAAATGTTTCTTTTATTTTGTCCATTCTATTTGCAAGATTTTGGATCACCTTTACCATAATTATTCTGAATTCTTTTTCAGGTAGACTGCCTGTTTCCTCTTCATTTGTTTTTTCTGGTGGGTTTTTATCTTGCTCCTTCATCTGCTGTGTGTTTTTCTGTCTTCTCATTTTGCGTATCTTACTGTGTTTCGTGTCTCCTTTTTGCAGCCTGCAGGTTCGTAGTTCCTGTTGTTTTTGGTGTCTGTCCCCAGTGGCTAAAGTTGGTTCAGTGGGTTGTGTAGGCTTCCTGGTGGATGGGACTAGTGCCTGTGTTCTGGTGGATGAGGCTGGATCTTGTCTTTCTGGTGGGCAGGTCCACGTCTGGTGGTGTGTTTTGGGGTGTCTGTGGACTTATTATGATTTTAGGCAGCCTCTCTGCTAATGGGTGGGCTTGTGTTCCTGTCTCCCTAGTTGTTTGGCATAGGATGTCCAGCACTGTAGCTTGCTGGTCGTTGAGTGAAGCTTGGTGCTGGTGTTGAGATGGAGATCTCTTGGAGATTTTCACCGTTTGATATTATTTGGAGCTGGGAGGTCTCTTGTGGACCAGTGTCCTGAAGTTGGCTCTCCCACCTCAGAGGCGCAGCACTGACTTCTGGCTGCAGCCCCAAGAGCCTTTCATCCATACGGCTCAGAAGAAAAGGGAGAAAAAGTAGAAAGAATAGCGACGATATTTCTTCAGTATCCTGCTTTCAGTTATTTTTCATTATATATTCAGAAGTGGGATTGCTAAATCCCTATGGTAGTTCTATTTTTAATTTTTTGAGGAACCTTCATACTGTTTCCATAGCTGCTTGCACTATTTTACAATCTAACCAACAGTGCAAAAGGGTTCCAATTTCTTCACATACTTGCCAACACTTAATTTTTCTTTTTTTTGATAGTCATCATCCTAACAGGTATAATGTGGTATCTTTGTTTTTGATTTGCATTCTGCTGTTGATTTAGTAGTGTTGAGAATCTGTCAGCCATTTACACATCTTCTTTGGAGAAATGTTTATTTGAGTTTTTTTTCTTTACCAATTTTTAATCTGGTTATTTGTTTTTTTGTTTATGAGTTGTAGGGATTTTAAAATATATTCTGTATATTAACCCCTTAACTGAGCTATGGTTTGCAGATATTTTCTACTGTTTGATAGATTGTCTTTTCATTCTGTTGATTGTTTCCTGTACAGAAGTTTTAAGGTTTGATGTAGTCCCATTTATCTAATTTTTCTTTTAAACCTGTGCTTTTGGTGTCATATGCAAGCAATAATTGACCATTTCAATGTCACGATGCTTTTACCATTCTAGGAGTTTTATAGTTTTAGGCATCATGCTTAGCTCTTTAATCCATTTGAGTTAATATTTGTATATGGTGTTAAGAAAAGGGTCCACCTTCATTCTTTCACATGTGAATATACAGTTTTCCCAACATTTGTTGAAAAGGCTCTCATTTCTCCATTGTGTAGTCTTGTCACCATTGTCGAAGATCATTTTACCATATGCACAAGGGTTATTTTGGGGCTCTGTTTTTTGTTCTATTCGTCTGTATGTCTGTCTGTGTGCATATATCGTACTTTGATTACTGTAGTTTTGTAATATATTTTGAAATCAGGAAGTATGAGGCCTCTAGTCTTGTTCCTTCTCAAGATTGTTTTGGCTACTTGGGTCCTTTGAGATTCCTTATCAATTTCAGAGTTTTTTGTTTTTTCTGTTTCTGCAAAAAATGCCATTTGGGTTTTGATAGGAATTGCTTTGAATCTGTAGATAGCTTTGGTAGTATGGACTACTGCGAAGGTTTAACAGTATTAAGACTTCTGCTTCCTTGGTTAAGTTTATTCCTAAATTTTTTTTTTAATGTTACTGTAAGTGGGATTGTTTTCTTAATTTCCTTTTCAGATTGTTCATTGTTAGTATATAGAAATTCAAAATTTTTCTTTTTTTGCAAATTATTTTTGACAGTTGATTCTGAATTTGTTAGTTCTAACATTGTGTGTCTGTGTGTAATTTCAGGATTTTCTACATATAAGATCATGTCATCTGTGAACAGAGATATCTTTCCAATTTGGATGTTCTTTATTTCTTTTTCATGTCTAATTGCTCTGGCTAAGAATTCTAGTACTGTGTTGAGTAGAAGTGGTGGGTGTGGGAAACCTTTTCTTGGTCCTGAATTTAGAGGTAAAACTTTGTTTTTTACTGTTGGGTATGATGTTATCCCTGGGTCTTTTATATATGACCTTTCTTATGTTGCGGTACTTTTCTTCTATTCCTAATTTGTTGACTGTTTTTATCATGAAAAGGTGTTGAACTTTATGAAATGATTTTTTTCTACATCAACTGAGATGATCATGTGTTTTGGTTTTTTAAAATATTTGGCTGTGTTGGGTCTTAGTTGCGGCATGCAGGATCTTTTGTTGTGGTGCGCGGGCTTCTCTCTATTTGTGGTCTGCAGGCTCCAGGGTGCATGGGCTCAATAGTTGTGGTGCGCGGGCTCTCTAGTTGTGGCGTGTGGGCTCTCTAGCTGTGGCACATGGGCTTCAGAGCACGTGAACTCAGTAGTTGTGGTGCGCAGGATCTCTAGTTGTGGCCCACAGGCTCTAGAGCTTGTGGGCTTATTTGCCCTGAGGCATGTGGAATCTTAGTTTCCTGACCAGGGATCAAACCCACGTTGCCTGCATTGGAAGGCGGATTCTTAACCACTGGGCAGGGAAGTCCCAATCATGTCTTTTTTTGTTCTCCATTCTGTTAATGTGTATATTACATTTATTGATTTTTACATATTTAATGTTTTTTTTCATTCAAGGGATAAATCCCATTTTGTTGTGCTGTATAAGTGTTTTAATGTGCTGCTGAATTTGGTTTGGTAGTGTTTTGTTGATCTTTTTGCATCAGTGTTACTCATGGATATTCATCTGTAGTTTTATTTTCTTGTGGTATGTTTGTATGTTTTCGGTATCAGGGTAATAATGATGGCTTATAACATGAGTTTGGAAGTGTTCCCTCCTCTTCAATTTTGAGAGGGATTGGCATTGTTATTTAAATGTTTGGTAAAATTCTCCAGTGAAGCTATCTGGTCCTGAGCTTTTATTTGTTGGGAGGTTTTTTATTGCTGATTCATTCTCCTTGCTTGTTCAGATTTCTTATTTCCTTACGATTTAGTCTTAGTAAATTATATATTTTTAGAAATTTATTCATTTTTTCTGTTATTTAATTTGTTGGTGTATAATTGTTCATAGTAGTTTCATAATCCTTTTTATTTCTTTTATTATATTTTGTTCTTTTTCTAGTTCTTTGAGTTGTAAAGGCAGGTTGTCGGTTTGAGACTTCTGGCCTTTTTTAAACATAGGCATTTCCTGCTATAAACTACCCTGTTAGGACAGCTTTTGTTGCAACCCATAAGTTTTGGTATGTTTTGTTTTCATTTTCATTTTTCTCAAGATATTTTCTAATTTCCCTTGTGATTTCTTTTTTGACCCATTGGTTTTTTTCAAGAGTATGTTGTTTAATTTTTACATATTTATGAATTTCCCAGTTTTTCTGCTGCTTTTGTTTCATTCAAGTTTCTTTTTATTGTGGTCAGAAAAGATACTTTGTATAATTTCAGTCTTTTTAAATTTGTTAAGAGTTATTTTGTGATCTAACACGTGATCTGTCCTTCAGGAATGTTCCATGTACAGTTGTGAAGAATGTGTATTCTGTTGCTGTTGGGTGGAGTGTTTTGTATATGTCTGTGAGGTGCAGTTGTGAGGTACAGTGTTGTTCAAGTCCTCTGTTTACTTATAGATCTCTTTCCATATGGAAAGTGGGTTATTGAAATCTCCTATTCTTATTGTGTTACTCTCTATTTTTCCTTCAATTCTGTCATTGTTTCAAATATTTGAGTCCTCTGTTATTAAGTGTATGTATATTCATAACTGTTACATTTCCCTAGTGAATCGACCCTTTTATTATTGCATAATAACTTTTTTCCAGGTTTTGGCAGTTATGAATAAAGCTGTTTTAAATATCTGTGTGGAGATTTTTGTGCAGACATATGTTTTCAACTCCTTTGGGTAAATACTAAGGGGTGGAATTGCTAGATCATATGGTAAAAGTATGTTTAGCTTTCTGAGAAACTGCCGGACTGACTTCTGAAGCGGCTGTACCATTTTGCATTCCCAACAGTAAATGAGAGTTCCTATTGCTCCACATCCTTAACAGCATTTGTTGTTGCCAGTTTTCCAGGTTTGGCCATTTGAATAGGTTTTTAGTGGTATCTCATTGTTATTTTAATTTGTATTTCCCTGATGGCATATGATGTAGAACATCTTTTCATATGCTTATTTGCCATCTTCAGTGTGTTGTCTCTTAAGGGCCGTATTGTAGTTGGGCTGCTCGTTTTCTTATTATTTTTTTTTTCCAGTACATGGGCCTCTCGCTGTTGTGGCCTCTCCTGTGTGGAGCACAGGCTATGGACATGTGGGCTCAGCGGCCGTGGCTCACGGGCCCAGCCACTCCACGGCATGTGGGATCTTCCCGGACTGGGGCACGAACCCAAGTCCCCTGCATCGGTAGGTGGACTCTCAACCACTGCGCCACCAGGGAAGCCCTCCTTTTCTTATTTTTGACTTTTAAGAGTTCTTTGAATATTTTAGGTAACACTCCTTTATCAGATGTGTGTTTTTGCAAATATTTTCTCCCAGTCTGTGGCTTGTTGTTTTATTCTCTGATGTCCTTTGCAGAGTAGATTTTTTTTTAATCATACTGATATTTTTAAGGGGAAAGTATGTAGCATTTTCAAACTACATTTTGTAAAAAATTTCAAAATCCTTAAATCATTTGAAATATTTTCATTGTTCTTTAAAAGTATTTTTTTTCTTGTCATAAGTTTTCAGATCTGTTTTCTTTGCAACTTTTCAAATATGCAATACAGATTATTCATTTTGGTCACCGTGCTGCACATTACATCCCCATGTTTTAATTATCCTATTGCTGGAACTTTGTACCTTTTGACCCCCTCCACATTCTTTTAAGAAGTTTTAAATTTTAACGATGTCCATCTTATCAATTATTTCTTTCATGGATCATGCCTTTGATGATATATTTAAAAAGTATACATATCCAAGGTTATCTAGATTTTCTCCTATGTTCTAGGTGTTCTGTAGTTTTATGTTTTAAACTTAGGTCTGTAATCCCTTTTGAGTTAATTTTTGTGAAAAGTATAAGGTCAATGATGAGGTTCATTGTTATACATGTGAATGTCCAGCTGTTCCAGCACCATTTGTTGAAATGAGTATCTTTGCTTCATTGTATTGCTTTTGCTCCTTTGTCAAAGATCAGCTGACTGTTTTTATGTGGGTCTATTTTTGGGCTCTTTGTCCTGTTCCATTGATTTATTTGTGTGTTCTTTTGCTGATACCATACTATCTTGATTACTATAGTTTTCTAGGAAGTCTTGGAGTTGAGTAATGTCAGTCCTCCAACTTTATTATTTTCCTTCAATATTGTGTTGGCTATTCTGGGTTTTTTGCCTATCCATATAAACTTTATAATCAATTTGTTGATATTCACAAAATAACTTGTGGGGATTTTGATTTGGATTGCATTGAATCTAGAGAGCAAGTTTCGAAGAATCATTGTCTTGACAGTATTGAATCTTCAAATCTATGAACATGAAATATCTCTCTCTTTAGTTCTTTGATTTTTCATCAGAGTTTTGTGATTTTTCTCAAATAAATATTGTATATACTTTGTTAGATTTATACCTAAATACTTCATTTTTTTTTTTTTTGGTGCTAATGTAAATGGTATTGTTTTAAATTCTACTTGTTTATTGCTGGTATATAGAAAACATTTATTTTTTTGATAATTTCAAATATAAAGAAAACTTACACGTGTAGTTCAAAGAACTCCTGTATACCTTTATTTATCTTCTTCAATTGTTGACATTTTGTTAAACAGTTGCATCTTTATATAGTTAGAATTGTTTTTTATGCATTTGTCTGTTAAATTCTGTACCAGAATTAGAAGTGCTTTATCTATCACCATTACAATATCATAGTATTCTGTATTTGCTTATATATTTACCTTTGCCAGCTTTATATTTTTGTATGTTTTTATCTTGCTGTCTTGTGATAAACATTTTAATTTGGAGGAATCCCTTGCAGGTCCAGTGATGATGAATTCCCTCAGCTTATATTAATCTGGGAAAATATTTCTCATTCAATTTTGAAGGATTATTTTGCTGGTTATACTATTCTTGGTTGGTAGTTTTTTCTTGTAGCACTTTGCATATATCATCCCACTCCCCTATGGCTTGTAAAGTTTCTTCTGAGAAATCCACTGGTAATCTTATGGAAGCTCCCTTATACATGATGAGTTGATTTTCTCTTCTTGCTTTCAAGATTCTTGCTTTGTCTATGATTTTTGACAGTTTATTTAAAATTGGTCTTGGTGTGGGGCTCTTTGACTTCATCCTAATTGGAATCTTTTGACTTACTGAATTTGGATATTCATTTTCTTCCTCATATTTGGGAAGTTTCCATCCATTCTTCAAATAAGGTCTCTGTCCCTTTCTTCTCATTCTGGAACTTTCATAATTCATATATTGCTTATCTCGTTTGTATCCCATAATTTCCTTAGGTTTTTTTTTCTCTTTTCTCCATGTTTTGTTTGTTTGTTTCTCTGACTCAGTAATTTCAGAATACCTGTCTCTGAGTTCACCAATTCTTTGTTTTGCTTGTGTCTGCTGCTGAACCCCTCTAGTGAATTTTTCAATGCAGTTATTGTATTACTCAGTTCCAGCAGTTTTGTTTCTTTTCTATAGTCTCTATTTCTTTGTTGATATTTTCATTTTATTCATGTACTGTTTTCTGATTTCATTTAGTTGGACATCTGTGTTCTCTTGTATGTCATTGAAGTTCTTTAAGACAGTTATTTTGAATTCTTGTCAGGTAACACGTAGATCTCCTTTTCTTTTGGGTTGGTTTCTGTAGTTTTATTTTGTTACTTTGATTGGATATTGTTTTCTTTTTTCTTCATTTGCCTTGTAATATTTTGCTGTTTTATATATCTGAAAAAACTGCCACCTCACCCAGTCTTTAGGGACTGGCTTTGTACAGGGGAATACCTTCATCAATCAGTCCAGCTAGAGATTTTGGGGACCTCTGAAACCTTTTTATGTAGGTTGCACCTTCTCTAGACTTGTGCATGTAGTTTCCCATTTTGAAGTTTGCTGACTTTTTTTTCCAGGAGCTTTTAATCTCTTGCTCTTTCTGCTGTGGTAATTCAGGTAATTCAGGTCTATGGTAATTCAGGTTGTCTTGTGCTACAGCAACAAGCAGCCCCACTTACCTTTGTTGTCAGTAGCCTCCAGGCATCCAAAGTATGCCAGCTCCCCATCAGCACTCTGAATCAGGCAAGACATACATACCTTTCCTTCAGGCAAGTCTCTGAAAATCTGGAACAATGGATGCTTGCTCCACTTTTCTCTCTCCTTCCCAAGGTAGAAATTTCGAGTTAGGCACTTCCTTGTGGTTGCTTTGAGACATGTTTGCCCCTTTTTTCTGCACTAGAAGTTCTCTGGTTCTCCACCAAGCCACTGCACCTCTCTTGCTTTCAGCAACCTTCAGTCATCCAAACTGTCTTGGTTTCATTAGCATTCAAAGTCAGAAAAGGCAGAAACCAGCCCCTGGGCTAGCCCTTTGAAAAGCTGTAATGTTGGGTGAATGTTCCATTTTTCTCTACATCCACAGCCTCCAAAGGAGAAGCCAATAGACAATTTGAGCTGTGCCAGCTTTGGGGAGGGGGTGTTGTGGGTAAAGTGATGGCTGTTTTTAGCAGTTTCAGTGTAGCTGTTCTTGATTTTCTGCTCACGTGGGGTACCATGTCTTTATTGGTTTCTAGAGTTCTCATAAAAATATTTTGGTCTGTATATTGTTTTTATGTTGTTGTGTCTGTAGGGCAAACAGGGCTGGGATTTCCAATTCTTCCATCTTGCTGACATCATTCTCAAATTATTTTTTTGTGTGTTGTATGAAATATAGGTTCATCTTCTCCGGAATATGATAGTCTAGCACCATTTAAAAAAAAAGTTTCATTTTCCTACAGAGTAATCCTGGTGCTTTGTCAAACACCAGTCGATTGTATGAAATTAATTCTGTTGGTTCAGTGGTCTATTTGGTTTCATTGATCTATTTTTACTCCCATAACCCCACGATCTTGATTACTGTAAACTTGTAGTAAGTCTTAAAATCAGATACTACTTTTTGTATTTTTATGTGAGTTTTATAATTACTTTGACAATTTCTTCAAATGATCCTGTTGGGATTTTTATTGGGAGGTAATTGAATAAAGAGAATAGGAGAATTGACATTGTAACGCTTCACAAACATGGTGTATCTCTCCATTTTGTGGAACTTTCTTTATTTCCCCTAATAATGTTTTGTAGTTCTCAGTGTAGCACTCTTGCACGTGTTTTGTTAAATTTATTTAAAAATTTTTTGACACCACTAAAAAAGACTTATTTTAAAATTTCATTTCCAATAATTTGCTGCCAATATATAAAATATAATTGACTATATATTATGTATTTTGAACATTATGCATTCTGTACATTTCTGTATGTTTATTTCAAATCTTATAACCTTACTGTTCTTATTAGTTCTAGCAGGTATATTAAATATGCCTTAGGATTTTCCGTGAAAACAATCGTTGAGAAAGTTTTACTTTCTTTTTTTTTCGTGGTACGCGGGCCTCTCACTGTTGTGGCCTCTCCCGTTGCGGAGCACAGGCTCCGGACGTGCAAGCTCAGGGGCCATGGCTCATGGGCCCAGCCGCTCCGCGGCATGTGGGATCTTCCTGGACCGGGGCATGAACCCGTGTCTCCTGCATTGGCAGGCAGACCCTCAACCACTGTGCCACCAGGGAAGCCCAAGAGACAGTTTTACTTTTAAACTGTGTGCCGTTTATTCAGTTTTCTTGGCTCATTGCATTGTCTAGAATTTCCATTTCAGTGTTGAAGAAAAGTGGCGAAATTGGGCATTCTTGCCATTTTCCCTGTCTTAGGAGGAAAGGATTCAGTCTTTTACCTTCAAATTTGATGTTAGGTATAGGGTTTTTGCACTACCCTTTATAAAACTGAAGAAGAACCTTTTATATTTTTTGTTTGCTGAGAATGTTTTTAGCAACAGTGGGTGTTGATTTCTGTCAAATGCTTTTTCTCATCTTTTGGGATGATTATACTTTATTTTCTAATATATTTTCATCTTTTTTTGTTTTTACTCATCTCTTGATTTGTATTCTAACTTTGCAATCACTTTTGTACAATGAAGGTTCCACAGTCAGCTTGATTTTGTTGTTTTTTTACTTGTCTCACATGGAGCTAAAATAATGCTATATATCATACCATATCCAAAAGAACCACTGAGTGTAGCTTGTGTTTAAGATTCGTTACAGATTTAGTCATGAATCAGGCATTCCCAGGCAAATATTTCCTGATGTTATTGACTTTCTGGGCTCCTTGGCATGAAACTTTTTTATTTTTTATTATCTTTTTTAAAAAACTAATTTTTATTGGAGTATAGTTGATTTACAATGTTCTATTAGTTTCTGCTGTACAGCAAAGTGAATGAATTATACATATATCCACTCTTTTTTAGATTCTTTTCCCATCTAGATCATTGCAGAGTACTGAGTAGAGTTCCCTGTGCTATACAGTAGGTTCTTACTAGTTACCTATTTTATATATAGTAGTGAATGTTCTTTTCTGTTTTTTGAGTCTTATTTTTTATACAGCAGGTTCTTATTAGTTATCCATTTTATACATGTATATATGTCAATCCCAATCTCCCACTTCGTCACACTCCCCCCCACCACCAGTTTCCCCCCTTGGTGTCCATACGTTTGTTCTACATCTGTATCTCCATTCTGCCCTGCAAACTGGTTCATCTGTACCATTTTTCTGGGTTCTACATATATGCGTTAATATACAATATTTGTTTTTCTCTTTCTGATTTACTTCACGCTGTATGATGGTCCGTAGATTCATCCACATCTCTACAAATGACCCAATTTTGTTCCTTTTTATGGCTGAGTAATAGTCCATTGTATATATGTATTACATCTTTATCCATTCGTCTGTCGATGGGCATTTAGGTTGCTTCCATGTCCTGGCTATTTTAAGTAGTGCTGCAATGAACATTGGGGTGCATGTGTCTTTTTGAATTATGGTTTTCCCTGGGTATATCCCCAGTAGTGGGATTGCTGGGTCATATGGTAGTTCTATTTTCAGTTTTTTAAGGAACCTCCATACTGTTCTCCATAGTGGCTGTTATCAATTTACATTCCCACCAACAGTGCAAGAGGGTTCCCTTTTCTCCACACGCTCTTCAGCATTTGTTGTTTGTAGATTTTCTGATGACGCCCATACTAACTGGTGTGAGGTGATACCTCATTGTAGTTTTGATTTGCATTTCTCTAATAATTAGGGATGTTGAGCAGCTTTTCATGTGCTTCCTGGCCATCTGTATGTCTTCTTTGGAGAAATGTCTATTTAGGTCTTCTGCCCATTTTTGGATTGGGTTGTTTGTTTTTTTAATATTGAGCTGCATGAGCTGTTTATATATTTTGGAGATTAATCCATTGTCCACTGATTCGTTTGCAAATATTTTCTCCCATTCTGTGGGTTGTTTTTTTGTCTTGTGTATGGTTTCCTTTGCTGTGCAAAAGCTTTTCAGTTTCATTAGGTCACATTTGTTTTTATTTCCATTACTCTAGGAGGTGGATCAAAAAAGATCTTGCTGTGATTTATGTCAAAGAATGTTCTTCCTATGTTTTCCTCTAAGAGTTTTATAGTGTCCGGTCTTACATTTAGGTCTCTAATCCATTTTGAATTTATTTTTGTGTATGGTGTTAGGAAGTGTTCTAATCTCATTCTTTTAAATGTAGCTGTCCAGTTTTCCCAGCACCACTTATTGAAGAGACTGTCTTTTCTCCATTGTATATCCTTGCCTCCTTTGTCATAGATTAATTGACCATAGGTGCATGGGTTTATATCTGGGCTTTCTATCCTGTTCTGTTGATCTATATTTCTGTTTCTTTGTGCCAGTACCATATTATATTGATTACTGTAGCTTTTTAGTATAGTCTGAAGTCCAGGAGTCTGATTCCTCCAGCTCCGGTTTTTTTCCTCAAGACTGCTTTGGCTATTCGGGGTCTTTTGTGTCTCCATACAAATTTTAAGATTTTTTTGTTCTAGTTATGTAAAAAATGCCATTGGTAATTTGATAGGGATTGCATTGTATCTGTAGATTGCTTTGGGTTAGTATAGTTATTTTCACAGTATTGATTCTTCCAATCCAAGAACATGGTATATCTCTCCATCTGTTTGTATCATCTCTAATTTCTTTCATCAGTGTCTTATAGTTTTCTGCATACAGGTCTTTTGTCTCCCTAGGTAGGTTTATTTCTAGGTATTTTATTCTTTTTGTTGCAATGGTAAATTGGAGTGTTTCCTTAATTTCTCTTTCAGATATTTCATCATTAGTGTATAGGAATGCAAGAGATTTCTGTGCATTAACTTTGTATCCTGTAACGTTACCAAATTCATTGATTAGCTCTAGTAGTTTTCTGGTGGCATCTTTAGGATTCTCTGTATAGTCTCATGTCATCTACAAACAGTGACAGTTTTACTTCTTCTTTTCGAATTTGTATTCCTTTTATTTCTTTTTCTTCTCTGATTGCTGAGGCTAGGACTTCCAAAACTATGTTGAATAATAGTGGTGAGAGTGGACATCCTTGTCTTGTTGCTGATCTTAGAGGAAATGCTTTCAGTTTCTCACCATTGAGAATGATGTTTGCTGTGGGTTTGTCGTATGTGGCCTTTATTATGTTGAGGTAGGTTCCCTCTGTGCCCCCTTTCTTGAGAGGTTTTATCATAAATGGGTGTTGAATTTTGTCAAGATTTTTCAGCATCTATTGAGATTATCACATGGTTTTTATTCTTCAGTTCGTTAATATGGTATATCACATTGATTGATTTGCGTATATTGAATAATCCTTGCATCCCTGGGTTAAACCCCACTTGATCATGGTGTATGATCCTTTTAATGTGTTGTTGGATTCTATTTGCTAGTATTTTGTTGAGGATTTTTGTATGTATATTCATCAGTGATATTGGTCTGTAATTTTCTTCTTTTGTAGTATCTTTGGTTTTGGTATCAGGGTGATGGTGGTCTTAGAGAATGAGTTTGGGAGTGTTCCATCCTCTGCAATATTTTGGAAGAGTTTGAGATGGATGGGTGTTAGCTCTTCTCTAAATGTTTGATAGAATTCACCTGTGAAGCCATCTGGTCCTGGACCTTTGTTTGTAGAAGATTTTTAATCACAGTTTCAATTTCATTACTTGTGATTGGTCTGTTCATGTTTTCTATTTCTTCCTGGTTCAGTCTTGGAAGGTTATACCTTTCTAAGAATTTGTCCATTTCTTCCAGGTTGTCCATTTTATTGGCATAGAGTTGCTTGTAGTAGTCTCTTAGGATGCTGTGTATTTCTGCAGTGTCTGTTGTAAGTTCATCTTTTTCATTTCTAATTTTATTGATTTGAGTCCTCTCCCTCTTTTTCCTGATGAGTCTGGCTAAAGGTTTATCAATTTTGTTTATCTTCTCAAAGAACCAGCTTTTAGTTTTATTGATATTTGCTATGGTTTTCTTTGTTTCTGTTTCATTTATTTCTGCTCTGATCTTTATGATTTCTTTCCTTCTGCTAACTTTGGGTTTTGTTTGTTCTTCTTTCTCTAGTTCCTTTAGGTATAATTTTAGATTGTTTTTTTGAGATTTTTCTTGAGGTACGCTTGTACTGCTATAAACTTTCCTCTTTGAACTGTTTTGCTGCATCCCGTATGTTTTGGATCGTCGTGTTTTCCTTGTCATTTGTCTCTAAGTATTTTTTGATTTCCTGTTTGATTTCTTCAGTGATCTTTTGGTTATTTAGTAACGTAGTGTTTAGCCTCCATGTGTTTGTGTTTTTTATGTTTTTTCCCTGTAATTGATTTCTAATCTCATAGCGTTGTGGTCAGAAAAGATGGTTGATATGATTTCAATTTTCTTGAATTTACTGAGGCTTGATTTGTGACCCAAGACATGATCTATCTTGGAGAATGTTCCGTGTGCACTTGAGAGGAAAGTTTATCTGCCGTTTTTGGATGCAGTGTCCTATATGTATCAATTAAATCTGTATGGTCTGTTGTGTTATTTAAAGCTTGTGTTTGCTTATTAATTTTCTGTTTGGATGATCTGTCCATTGCTGTAAGCAAGGTGTTAAAGTCCCCCACTATTATTGTGTTACTGTCGATTTCTCCTTTCATGGTTGGTAGCATGTGCCTTATGTATTGAGGTGCTCGTATGTTTGGTGCATAAACATTTATAATTGTTATATCTTCTTCTTGGAGTGATCCCTTGATCATTATGTAGTGTCCTTCCTTGTCTCTTGTAACATCCTTTATTTTAAAGTCTATTTTGTCTGATATGACTATTGCTACTCCAGCTTTCTTTTGATTTCCATTTGCACGGAATATCTTTTTCCGTCCCTTCACTTTCAGTCTGTATGTGTCCTTAGGTCTGAAGTGGGTTTTTTGTAGACAGCATATATATGGGTCTTATTTTTGTATCCATTCAGGGAGCCTGTGTCTTTTGGTTGGAGCATTTAATCCATTCACATTTAAGGTATTTATATATATGTATGTTCCTATTACCATTTTCTTAATTGTTATGAGTTTGTTTTTGTAGGCCTTTTCTACTTTTCTGTTTCTCATTGAGAGAAATCCCTTTAGCATTTGTTGTAGAGCTGGTTTGGTGGTTCTGAATTCTCTTAAATTTTGCTTGTCTGTAAAGCTTTTGATTTCTGCATTGAATATGAATGAGATCTTTGCTGGGTAAAGTAATCTTGGTTGTAGGTTCATCCCTTTCAACACTTTAAATATATCATGCCCCTCCCTTCTGGCTTGTAGAGTTTCTGCTCAGAAATCAGCTGTTAATGTTATGGGAGTTCCCTTCATGTTATTTGTCGTTTTTCCCTTGTTGCTTTCAAAAATTTTTCTTTGTTTTTAATTTTTGTCAGATTGATTACTGTGTGTCTCGGCATATTTCTCTTTGGGTTTATCCTACATGGGACTTTCTTCCCATCCTGGGCTTGGGTGGCTATTTCCTTTCCCATGTTTGGAAGTTTTCATCTATAATCTCTTCCAATATTTTCTGGTCCTGCTCTCTCTCTTCTCCTTCTGGGACCCCTATTATGTGAATGTTGTTGCATTTAATGTTGTCCCAGAAGTCTCTTAGGCTGTCTTCATTTATTTTCATTCTTTTTTTATTCTCTTCCATGGCAGTGAATTCCACCATTCTGCCTTCCAGGTCACTTATCAGTTCTTCTGCCTCAGTTATTCTGCTATTTATTCCTTCTAGTGTAGTTTTCATTTCTATTATTGTATTGTTCATTTCTGTTTGTTTGTTCTTTAATTCTCTGGGTCTTTGTTAAATATTTCTTGCATCTTCTCAATCTTTGCCTCCATTCTTTTTCTGAGGTTCTGGATCATCTTCACTATCATTATTCTGAATTCTTTTTCTGGAAGGTTTCTCATCTCCACTTCATTTAGTAGTTTTTCTGGGGTTTTATCTTGTTCCTTCATCTGGTATGTAGCCCTCTGCGTTTTCATCTTGGCTGTCTTTCTGTGAATGTGGTTTGTGGTTTTTGTTCCACAGACTGCAGGCTTGTAGTTCTTCTTGCTTCTGCTGTGTGCCCTCTGGTGGATGAGGCGATCTAAGAGGCTTGAGCAAGCTTCCTGATGGGAGGGAGTGGTGGTGGGTAGAGCTGGCTTTTGCTGTGGTAGGCAGAGCTCAATAAAACTTTAATCCGCTTGTCTGTTGATGGGTGAGGCTGGGTTCCCTCCCTGTTGGCTCTTTGGCTTGAGGCGACCCAACACTGGAGCCTACCTTGCTCTTCGGTGGGCCTAATGGCCGACTCTAGGAGGGCTCACGCTGAGGAGTACTTCCCAGAACCTCTGCTGCCAGTGTCCTTGTCCTCACGGTGAGCCACAGCCACCCCCACTTCTGCAGGAGACCCTCCAACACTAGCAGGTAGGTCTGGTTCAGTCTGTTTTGGGGTCCCTGCTCCTTCCTCTTGGTCCTGATGCACACACTACTTTGTGTGTGCCCTCCAAGAGTGGAGTTTCTGTTTCCCCCAGTCCTGTCAGAGTCCTGCAATCAAATCCTGCTAGCCTTCAAAGTCTGATTCTCTAGCAATTCCTCCTCCAGTTGCCACAACCCCCGGTTTGGAAGCCTGAAGTGCGGCCCAGATCCTTCACTCCAGCGGGTGGACTTCTGTGGTATAAGTGTTCTCCAGTTTGTCAGTCACTCACCCAGCACTTATGGGATTTGATTTCATTTTGATTGCGCCCCTCCTACTGTCTCACTGTGGCTTCTCGTTTGTCTTTGGATGTGGGGTATTTTTTTTGGTGAGTTCCAGTGTCTTCCTGTTGATGATTGTTCAGCAGTTAGTTGTGATTCCCATGCTCTCACAAGAGGAAGTGAGTGCACGTCCGTCTACTCCGCCACCGTGAACCAATCTCCTTTTCTTCTTAATAGAGATTTTGAATTTTATTCAAGAAGTCAAATTGAAGAGTTTTTGTGTGGTGTAAGGTAATCATTGACTCAGGTGATTTCTTAAATTGGGTAGCTTCTTAGTACATATGTATGAATATAATATGTATTCTCAGTAGGAACTTATAACAATAATAATACTTTCAAAATTCATTTTTTGTTGTTAGGTTTTTCTGTAGTAATTTTAAATCTATTTATAAAATTGCTAATATTTATCCCATTTATATAGCAGTTACTGTATATATGCTATTTTGCTATATTTTACAAACGCAAGGAATGGTGTTTGAAATCAGCCATCTCATTAATGAATAGTTTTGTTTTATTTCCTGTTTTTCTCCTTCACACAATATCTAGGTATATAGATATTGACACATTCTTCTATCTCTAAAGCTGGGAGAGTTAGCGTAAATTTGAAGAAATAAATGAATTCTGAAATATATTTTTTCTTGTTTCATAAAGTGTAATGTTTTAATTGCCCTATCCCCATGTTGCTTTTCCCTTCAATGCTGTATAGGTTTCTACACACAAAAAGCATTTAGACTATGTGAGGTGGTAAGACAAACACACCCTATGTGTTGCACATACATGCACACTTACATATGCACTCATACACTCAGAGGAGACAAACACTCTATGAGACAGTTTAAATCTACTAATTGTATCCTATAGACTCCAGGTATGTAGGGTGTTAGGGAAGAGGGTGATTATTGTGTATTAGACAAAATTAGGAAATTTTTCATAAAGAATGTGATATCACATGTAGAAAAAGTAAAAAATATTTATTACTGGGAAAGAGAGTGTAACATAATTTCTGAAAATGCATATATCTAATAAAATAGTGCATTGAAAGTACTTCTTAAACTGTAAAGTCCAGAAAAAATGTTAGGGTTTTTAAAAGTTATTTTAATTTTTATTTCTGTATACTGTGTGTACTATAATATACTTGTGAATTTTCATCTCTTTTATCATATTTTATTAGTTTTAGAGGTTTAAAAATATCTTTAATTCTCATCTGCTCCATGCCTTGATTATCTGTTTAAGGAACAAAGGATAGCATTCTTGATGTGCTAACTTTTTCTGGTGTCCTTTTCTGAGTATTAAGGTGAAAGATTGTACTTCATTATAACAGTGGAATAATTCATATTATTTCTTCTACTTGAATAATGTTGAATTTTTTTAAATTAAAAATTAGATTAGCCTCTTATATGACTGCTTCATATAAAAGTGATCTAACAAATGATCCTTATTCATGTAATGAAATCTAAGGAGTAAATATCTGGGAATTGCACTTAATTCTTTACAGGGTGATCTGTCCTTTTCTTGTTTTTGTAATGTTTTCCTCCTTCTCATACACTACATGCATTGTGTTGCTCTTTTCAATTTTACAGATATTTTTCTAATCACTGAATGAAAACAGAGCTCCTATAGAATTCATTTATTTGTAATCTTTTGATTTTCCATGAACCCAAAGAAATCATTGGTGTTTCCATTAGAAAACTATTGAATAAGCCCAGTATGCTGAGGTTATCCTAGATCCAGACTTAAATGTGGATTTTGTACTTGGAAATCCTGTAGTTTTAAAAATGAGTAAGAGTTTGACTTCTGGAATATATCGATATCTAGAAGCTAGACAATGAGTTCAGATGAGAATCTGTTTAAGGGAAATATATGAGTTTTACATTTATTCTTCTTCATTTCTACTTTGATTTTTTTTGGTGAGCATGTTAGATATCTCTTTCATATACAAATATACTGTGAAAAACTAATTCATTGTTTAAAGTTTAAACTGACCATGAAACAGTTATTGGGGAGCACTTTAATAAAACCATTTTAACATCTTATTATGAAAATTATAGAAGTGACCCAAATAGTTGATTTTGTATTTTTATTTTATTCTTTTATTAACCCAGTGATCTTTGTTTTTTCTTGTATGTAAAAATAAGAACAAAATGCGTACTTATAGAGCAATTGTTTTATTGAGGACATGTTTTAAAAGTCAAGAAGTGAAGCTGCTTGGTAATGCTATAAATTTAAAACTGTCCTACAGCAAGACGATACAATGCAAATATGACTTAATAAGATCACAAACTGAATTTCAGTGAAACAACCAAGATTTACATTAAATTAGGAATTTTAAAACTGATTTAGTTTGTTTTACTGAGCATTTGCTTAATAACATTTTGCCTTCTTGCAATCTTTTTAAAGACAATAATTCGTCTGTGAAATGCAGGCACATCCTCAGTAGAAAAATTGAAAGCAACAGCTCACTTTCTGAAACCACACATATAGCGATATAAAGAAATATTTCAGCTCTACAAAATTTAATAAATCATCCCATTTCCTAATTTGATCATATTAGATGCTGATGTGGAAGAAGCATTTCAAATACCATCTCCTCATTAATATACATCAGTCTGGGGAATAGAATGGAATACTTATGCAGAGATGTCACAGTTACTGTTTCTTAGTTTACTAAGTGGAACAGGTTGATGTGATACTGGGTGCTATTTGTCAATGTCTTGTTAAAATGGTTTGGGTCGAGTTATGGAGTCCAGAAAAACGGCGGCTGATAAATCAAAAGTGGATTGAGTGGACAGGAGGCAGTGATTGATACTGTGACAGGATATGAAGAAAGGAACCTTGATACTAGCATGCATGATATTGAATATGAGAAGGAAAATGGCCCTGGAGTATGGATATTATTCACGGAAATGAGAATAACAACATCAGCCTGAAAATATTGTCAGGTGAAGATTAGGATAGTCCTTGTTAGAGCATAATACTTTGTTAGAATGGTAGGGGTGAAATTATGTAAAAATTTATGTGAGAAGAATATTTTGACCTATGTCTGAAGACTCTTAAAGGTTATTTATTGGTTAAGTTAGTTTTAGCCTTGTTTCTCCAGTCTAATTTTTAAACCATTTGCTTATAAACATCCTAACTCCCAGTAAAATTAAAACACTTCTTTCTTTTAGATTACTTTAAAGAACATGTCCCTTCATATCTTGATTTTATAGAATTATGTATTTAGGGACTGAATTTGTATGTGTATTATAATAGAAAATAGTATTAGAAAATAGTATTTTCTATTCATTGGTTTTGACTTATAAAATTATATTGTTAACTTTAAGCAAAAAATCTGCATTGCAAGGTTTTCAGCATATTTTAGATTAGTCATTTTGAATGGCAAATGGAGGATTCCTGACAGATAAGCCATTTCACAAAGATCAAGGCTGTATACACTGAATTGTCAGTGAAATACTAGCTGATGTTGGGAAGTTCTTGGTGGGAATCCTTGTTTTTTAAAATTTTTTTGTTTTTTATTGTTTTTATTACATTTTGACCATGCCATGTGGCCTGTGAGATCTTAGTTCCCCGACTAGAGATCAAACCTGTGCCCCCTGTGGTGGAAACGCAAAGTCTTAACCACCGGACCAGGGGAGTCCGTCACCCTCTTTTCTGTTTTCAAAGCATAAACTGTTCCTCATCATTTATAAGAAGCTAACCGCCAGGGAAGTCCCTAGGTGAGAATCTTTAGATTCGTATGACTTTTGTCCTTGACAGTATATAAGTAGGAAGAACTTCTTTTTGCTTCCTTGCTGGAAGAGTTCTATAATACTAGCAGAATAAGATGTTCTTTGGAAAGGTATTCTGTTAACTTTTATAATTACATAGTGTATGAGAGACAAAGAGATGTGCAGTTACCAAATAATTGTAATTATAATATTTTATTCTTATATATAATGCCTTTTTCTTCCTTTTAAGAACTGACACTTTGTGTCACAATTTTTAAGTATGTAATAGAACACATTTGAAATAAGGCATTGCTAAGCGTTTATTCAGATGACTCAAACCGGTAGTGATTAATTCATTGATAATTTTTTTCTAGCCCTTTTAAAAAATACTGTTAAATGTGTATGTATTCTGGATTCCTCAAAACTAATTTAGTTAGATGAAAGTTGTTATTTTTGGTTTTATCACCTCAGTATTTGATAAACAAACATCATTGTGTCAGCTAAATAATCTTTGGAACTTAGTATAATTTCTTAACTGTGCTGTTTACTGCTACATGTTTTATGAGGCTCAGCATGTGATTCTGAATATTTGAAGAAGAAAAAATCATTTCTAAATTATAGAATACTTTTAATTTTTTTTATAGAATACTTTTTTTTTTTTTTTTTTTTTGCGGTACGCGGACCTCTCACTGTTGTGGTCTCTCCCGTTGCGGAGCACAGGCTCCGGACGCGCAGGCTCAGCGGCCATGGCCCACGGGCCCAGCCGCTGCGCGGCATGTGGGATCTTCCCAGACCGGGGCACGAACCCGCGTCCCCTGCATCGGCAGGCGGACTCCCAACCACTGCGCCACCAGGGAAGCCCTAGAATACTTTTTAAAAATAGTTTTCTGGAGTTTCCCCTCCAATTCATTCTTCATATAGCAGCCAAACTGCGAATCTGATAGTACCTCCCTTATTTCAGTGGTTTTGAATACAGTCCAAAATGTTGATGAAGCCTGAAGTCCCTCTGTGATGGTTCTCCCTGTCTTTTCAATCACATCTTTCTAATCCCAGTTATAGTTTCTCTGCAGTTCCTTTTTTTTTTTTTAACTCTCTCAGGGCCCTTAAACATGTGGTTGCTTCTTTTTGCAATGTTCTTTGCTCTCTCTGATCATCTCCTATTCATCTTTGAGGTCTTGACTTAAAGGCATTTCCTTGGATGGACTTCTCTGTCTACCCAGACATGGGTATATTCTATCATAGATGGTACTCTCAGCTCATAACCCAGGATATTTAAAATGCATGCTAAAAGCTGATCCTAGTTACTGTTATAGAAACATGGGTATGTACTTAGTCTTATTAATTCCCAACTTATGGTTTGAGCTTTAGGCTCAATAATAATGACTGCTCACTTGATTCTCATTTCTATCATGGAGAAACTAATTTGAAATTATAGGAGGTGACATTAAAGACAAATTAGAAATATCATGGAAAAAGTTCTGGATCAGTCTTTCTGAATCTCAGTGTCCTCATCTATAAAATGAGTATTGAATTCATTCTAGCTCTAATTCTGTTTCTAAATTGCATGAGAATACAGCTATGATGTATAGTCATTTAAACAAAAACTAGTTTTTAATTCATTTTTCACTTTTGAATTTTTTTTATCTTTATTGGAGTATAATTGCTTTACAGTGGTGTGTTAGTTTCTGCTTTATAACAAAGTGAATCAGCTATACATATACATATATCCCCATATCTCCTTCCTCTTGCATCTCTCTCCCACCCTCTTTATCCCACCCCTCTAGGTGGTCACAAAGCACCGAGCTGATCTCCCTGTGCTATGTGGCTGCTTCCCACTAGCTATCTATTTTATATTTGGTAGTGTATATATGTCCATGCTATTCTCTCACTTTGTCCCAGCTTACCCTTCCCACTCCCCGTGTCCTCAAGTCCATTGTCTAGTAGGTCTGCATCTTTATTCCTGTCTTACCCCTAGGTTCTTCATGACCATTGTTTTTTTTAGATTCCATATATATGTGTTATCATACAGTATTTGTTTTTCTCTTTCTGACTTACTTCACTCTGTATGACAGACTCTAGGTCCATCCACCTCACTACAAATAACTCATTTTTGTTTCTTTTTTATGGCTGAGTAATATTCCATTGTATATATGCACCACATCTTCTTTATCCATTCATCTGTTGATGGGCACTGAATCGCAGTGTCCTCATCTATAGAATGAGTATTGAATTCATTCTAGCTCTAATTCTGTTTCTAAATTGCATGAGAATACGTCTATGATGTATAGTCATTTAAACAAAAATAATTTTCAAATGATTTTTCACTTTTGACTTTTTTAAAAATAAATTATTTATTTTTGGCTGTGTTGGGTTTTTGTTGCTGCACGCGGGCTTTCTCTGGTTGCGGCGAGTGGGGGCTATTCTTCGTTGCAGTGTGCGGGCTTCTCATTGTGGTGGCTTCTCTTGTTGCGGAGCATGGTCTCTAGGCACATGAGCTTCAGTAGTTGTGGCACGCGAGCTTAGTTGCTCTGCGGCACGTGGGATCTTCCCGGTCCAGGGCTCGAACCCATGTCCCCTGAATTGGCAGGTGGATTCTTAACCATTGTGCCACCAGGGAAGTCCCCCACTTTTGACTTTTTTAAAAAAACTAGTGGATGTGCCTGTTATTTTACCATATTACCATGCTCCAAAAGAATAATTAAGCCCACTTCAAAGAACTAAACATTTACTCATATTGACATTATTGCCTACTTGGTCAGCTTCTACTTGCTTCTCTACAGAACTCTCATTTGCTCTAGTATCCTACAGAACTTTTATTCTTTGTGCATTTGTATTGAGAACGTTCTTATGTAAGTTTTTGTTTATCTGATTTATAACTTTCAGAGGAGGCCATGAGGTGCTGGAGAGGTATGGATGCAGAAGTTTTAGGGTTAGAAGGTTGTTTTAGACTATTTCTTTTAGATTAGGAAACTGAGACTAGAGAAGTTAATTCCAGGGTAACCAGGTAGTGGCAGCAGAAGTGGTTCCCTTAGTGTGTGGTGATTTTATGACTTCTCATTTCACAAGATGTTTTTTCCCCCTTCAGTTTTTAAAAATTAATTAATTGATTAATTAATTATTTGGCTGCACTGGGTCTGCAGGTGGATTCCTTAGTTGTGACATGCAAACTCTTAGTTGCGGCATGCATGTGGGATCTAGTTCCCTGGCCAGGGATCGAACTTGGACCCCCTGCATCGGGAGCACAGAGTCTTAACCACTGCGCCACCAGGGAAGTCCCCCTGTTCAGTTTTTAGATAGGTGTAGATCATGCAGGATCAATAGAGGAAATGAGAAAATTCCCGAGGAGCAAAGCTGAGCAACATTGTTCTTGGACAGACAGTCTGAGAATGAGCTGACTGTTTGGGGATAATAAATTGAGTGTAAAATGGTGTATTAAGTACAATGGTTTATCAATTTGTTTGAAAAAATCTGTTCTATTCCTGTAAGGATACAGTTAAATAAATATGTGTTTCCTATTGTTTATTTACCTTAGGTAGTGCATATTTATAAATATTTATATTTATTTATAAATTTATCCAAAATAAAGATGAAGCTCAGACTATGGGTCAAACCATGGATGTGGTAAGCTTTTATTCAGGTCAGTACTTTTATTAGTATGCCCTTGACTGAAACCTGCAGCAGTTTTACATTGACATTCAAAACAGATGGACTTTTAATTATTAATCCTATGGAATTAATGAGCTCATTTTAAGAACAGAGTCCTCTCCCTGTGCCCCACCACCCACTTCTTTGTCAAGTTGCTTTTTAATTAGGATTTTCTCGGTTTATAACGTATAATCCAAACTAGGCAAAAGGTGAACTGTTAAGTATGTCATGAAATCTCCAAATTTTTGAATAAAAGACTCAGTGGTTTACATCGTATAAAAGATTTTATGTGGCTTTGTAGTATTGGGCTGATTAAATAAATGAATGCTATCCTTTTTGATATTCTGCTTTAAGATGATGCCCTTCCAGTTTTCAGATTATTTTAAATTAGTTTTAATACTTTCACGTCATAATTTTTTGTTTAGGCCCAAAAGAAATACAGTAAATATTTAGTTGGCTTAATACCTAAATTTTTAGTTGGCATAAGAACTATATTTGCTAATGACAAAGGAGGTAACATTTTCATAGACATTTCTTCTCAGTTTATTAACTGAAGTGCAATTCTAGCTATTTTGTTCTTGACTCACATGGAACACTTGGCAGCCCATCTAAAATTGGGGCACAGATTTCTACCTAGGATGGCAGCTGCATCGTGAGGAACTCTTTCTGGGGAGTTCTGAATTGACTGAATGGACCCATTATCTGTTAGCTAAGTTGTGGCTACTTTTCTGGTTTTGGGCCAGGTTTCACTGTTGTACAGAGTGGGGTCATTACTCTAAATCAGCTGAGTGGAGGATCTGTCCATTTTGATTTTCTGTTGCTCCTCTTCAATGGTAGAGATCACCAGAAATTGGCTGGACTTCTTTATGTAGTGTTTACCAGTGTATCAGGTTAAAGACATTTAATACAAGCTTTTGGTTGAGATGATTTCATTATCGCAGTTGCTGAATTTCTTGCTATTTCTTGTGCCTCATTTACAGGGGAGCAAAAGAGGAAAATCAGGAGAATGCTATGTAGGGAATGCTCTGTTTCCTGGGCAGAGCCCAGGCCAGAATTTACTGTGGTGACTTGTCATAGACACTACTGTTGGCTATAACTAACTGCCAACATGTTTTACTGGGTGGTCCTTGAAGGTTGGCAGACATTTAAAGTAGTCCCTGCTCTAGACAAGCTTATTGTCATAAGATTTGCTTTTTGATTTTTTTTATAGCTTTGTATACTTATTGTTTTATATCATTATGGTAAAAGCAAAGGTAGAAAATAATGTAGGTGGATAAGGATAATTTATTGAGAATGAAATTAGTTATTTCTCTCTACTCATTCCTATAAAACTGCAGAAATGTGGCGTCTTGCCAAAAAAAATTGATAATGATTACTTAAATACCAAAGTAATTTAAAAGTAGGTAAATTGTTGTATGTTTTTACAATGCTGTTGATTATAAGTAAAGGAGTCCTGAATTATGCCCTTTATTTTGTTTCCTTTGTATTTCACTCATTGTTTGATGAGGAAGGATGTAGAGTATGTATTTATAAATCTCTTTCTTAAAAGGTCATAACATTTATTTTATTTCATAGAGACAGTGCTTAATATTTGAGTTGATATTTGTGTGTGGTTTCAGATAGTGGTCTAGTTTCATTCCTTTTCATGTGGCTGTCCAATTTCCCAACACCATTTCTTGAAGAGACTGTCCTTTCCTCATTGTGTATTCTTGGATCCTTTGTCGTAAATTAATTGACCATATATGTGTGGGTTTATTTTGGGGCTCTCTGCTGTGTTCCATTGATCTGTATATCTGTTTTTATGCCAATACCAAACTGTTTTGATGACTGTAGCGTTGTAATGGAGTTTGAAATCAGAAAGTGTGGTGTGTCCAACTTTGTTTTCTTTCTCAAAATTGCTTTGGCTGTTTTGGGTCTTTTGTGGTTCCATACCAATTTTAGGATTATTTGTTCTATTTCTGTGAGGAATGCCATTGGAATTTTGATAGGGATTGCATTGAATCTGTAGATTACTTTGGGAAGTATGGACATTTTAACAAAATTCTTCCAACCCATTAGTACTGAGTATCTTTTGATTTATTTGTGTCTTCAGTTTTTTTCATCAGTGTCTTTTAGCTTTAATGTACAGGTCTTTCACTTCCTTGGTTAAATTTATTCCTATTTTATTCTAATTGATGCAATGGCAAATGAGATTGTTTTCTTAACTTCTCTTTCTGATAGTTCATTATTAATATATATAAATGGAACACATTGTTTTGTATATTAATTTTGTATCCTACAGCTTTACTGAATTTATTTTATTAGTTCTAACAGTTTTTTGATGGAGTCTCCAGGGTTTTTTAATGTATAAAATAGTGACAGATTTTCCAATAAGATTTACTTATTTTCCAATTTGGATGCCTTTTTTTTTTTCTTGCCTAATTGCTCTGGCTAGGACTTCCAATACTATGTTGAATAAAAGTGGCAAGAGTGGGCATCCTTGTCTTGTTCCTGGTCTTAGAAGAAAAGCTTTCAGTTTTTCACCATTGATGAAATGGTGTTATTAACTATGAGTCTGTCATATGGCCTTTATTATGTTGAGGTACATTCCCTTTATACCCACTTCGTTGAGAGTTTTTCTCATGAATGGATGTTGAATTTTGTCAAGTGCTTTTTCTGGATTTATTGAGATGATCATGATTTTTAGCTTTCATTTTGTCACTGTGGTGTAACTGATTACCACATTGACTGATTTGCAGATGTTGAACCATCCTTGAATCCCTGGAACAAATTCCAGTTGATCATGGTTAATGATCCTTTTAATGTATTGTTCAATTTGATTTGCTTGTATTTTCTTTTTGAGGATTTTTTTCATCTATGTTCCTTAGGGATATTGGTGTAATTTTCTTTACTTGTGGTATCCTTGTCTGGTTTTGGTGGCAGGGTAATGATGGCCTTATAAAATAAGTTTGGAAAAGTTCCCTCCTCTTCTGTTTTTGGAAGAGTTTGAGAAAGATTGATATCTTCTTTGAACGTTTGGTAGAATTCACCAGTGAAGCTGTCTAGTCCTGGATTTTTGTCTTTTGGGGCAGGGTGGGGGGGTTTGATTACGAATTCAATCTTTTTAATAGTAATTGGTCCACTCACATTTTCTCTTTCATCATTATTCAGTCTTGGTAGGTTGTATGTTTCTAGGAATTTATCCTTTTTTTCTAGGTTAGAATAAACTTTATGTTCACAGAGATTAGATATGAAATTGATATGTAAAGATACTTTTGCCAAATCCAATTAGTCTTTATTTTTTTAAAGTTAAATATGTGAAGGATATTTTACCCTGTAATCTTTCTTCCATAAGTTTTTGTTGATGTATATAGTAAGTTGTATATATATATATATATACACACACATATATATATATGTAAGTTTTTGTTGATGTATATAGTAAGTTTTTTCCTCAGAGGATTATTTTGACAAGACATAAGGAACCTTTTGGCATTATCTACTCTATAAATTATTTTCTTTTATTTTCTTCTCCAATCTAGATTTTTAAGAGTTTTCGTTGGTTCTGTTATTCTCTTATTTTTGTGAAATAATCTATGTTCACACTCTATCACTACCTGTTGCCTTTGGAATTTATGCATTTTGAGCCAGTTACCTTTCGGCATTATTTTCAAGCTAAGAATTCCAACGTTTTATGGTTTACCTTCACATGGAAGGCCCCCCAACCCTTACCTTCCTAATAATTTTATTTTCACTTTTATGCATTGCCTGGCTCTTGTCAAAAGATGGTTTTGTATGAAATAGACTGAGGTAGTATTTTCTTTTCTGTTTCCAATATGCTTTCTGTTAATGGCTACTATTACAGTTGGCCTTTCTGACTATAACAGCACATTGGAAATGTTACTCTTCATGAAACAGTATATAATGACTACCAGATTTCTTTCCAGATCTCTCTTATTTTATGAGTATAGTAATGCTTTCTCATTTATGAGTTTTCCTTATTTGAAATTCAGATATAATGTAGCTTTACTTCTGTACTGTATATGTTTTTCAGAACCTCTGCTGGACATCTGGGTCACTTGTTTCCACCTTTGTTCTTCTGCCAGTTGCTTCTTAGGTGATTGGTCACATACATATTAAGTGTCATGAAAATATATTATATGTTATCATCGAGCTATGTGTATTACCATGTGGTATTTGTGTCCCTTATGATATTGGGCAAGAAGAGATTAAAAAGAATGTTGTTTGTACTGTCAGAGCTGTTACTGCCAAGGTTGATGTCTAGTAGTGCTATGCATAAAATGCCATGACAGTGTAAAATGAAAGGCATATTGTCAGCTCAGATTCCAAAGAGGAAGGGACTCTTCTTGCCAAAGAGGATTTAAAATGATTCTCCCATCATCAAGTTTGTGGAATACAGACTAAGGAAGCAAAACTTTCAGGTTAGAGACTAGAGACCTGTAGTGTCACAAAGCATTCCTACTAATTTGTAAAACTGGCAACTAGAATTTTGTAACAAGTGTTTTTTAAAAAGCAAAGCTTTTTCCTAGAAATTAATAGGTACCAATTTGGTTTTTAAGCTATTTTGAGGAAGTCTATAAGCAAAGTCTAAGAATGGACCTTCATATAAGGTGTGAATAAATTACTGTAGACAGTAGTGAAGTGGAAAAAGACTTTCAAAAGAAGTCCACAGCTTATATTCCATGCTTTTCTCAAAAGATAGAGAAAATTTCAGGTTTATCTGCTGAAAAATCTGGTTGGTGGTTGATTCTTTAACTTTTCTTTGATCACATCAAATATAGAATGTTGAAGGGAGGATCTGATGAAAACCATGGATCTTCTTCCCAGATAATTTCATATATTTACATACAAAATTTTTAATTTACCCCTTGCGGATGTTAATTGACATCCTAAAATTCCATCCTAAAACTAGGTAAGAACATTTTTGTCAATGTTAGAAACAGTCACAATTGAACTTAAATGACTATGCAGTTATAAATATCTATGAGCTAAAAGAGGTAGCAGGTCCTTCCCAGTAATTATCTACTTCCTTCCCTTTCTATTTTAGCCCTATTATTGTCTGTTTCAGCCTCAGCAGTACATTTTCTCTTAATTTCAAAGACAAATTGAAAAGTATAGCTTATTACCAATTTAGGGTAGGGAAATGCCTTTGGTAGCTATTTAGTGCTCTTTGTTCCCTGTGTTTTTATTTTAGTGAATGTAAAACATATTTATGAAGCGTTATAAATTGTCTTGCAATCCCATTAAAAAAAATAAGATTATGGACTTGCCTCGCAGTGGTTAAGAATCCACCTGCCAGTGCGGGGGACACAGGTTTGAGCCCTGGTCCGGAAAGGTCCTGCATGCCGCAGAGCAACTAAGCCCGTGCACCACAACTACTGAGCCTGCACTCTAGAGCCACGTGCCACAACTACTGAAGCCCACACATCTAGAGCCCATGCTCCACAATAAGAGAAGCCACCACAATGAGACGCCCGCGTACCGCAACAAAGAGTAGCCCCTGCTCACCACAACTAGAGAAAGCCCGCACGCAGCAGCAATGAAGACCCAACACAGCCATAAATAAATAAATAATAGAAACAAACAAACAAGATTTTGAGTTCCTTATCCAAGAATTCTCCTACCATGAGGATTTTCAAGAACTTAATTTTGACAGTTTGAGAGAATAGTTTATTATCCACGTAATCTCTGTTATATTGTACTTACCTTCATTGTAGAATTTTGGGTTTTTTTGTACAATCTCCAGTTTTTCTTTCTTTTGATTTTTGTTAGGTTTGACATTTCCCTGCCCTCTTCATATTGGAAGATTCCAGTATTTGTTTATTATACTAGACAACTTATAAAAATATTAAATGAGATTGATCCTATAGTCATTTTGGAATAGTTCATTGTGGACTTCTTTTGGAGTACTTTATTCTTCCAACAAACCATTGAAGAAAATTTCATTTTCTCCAAACTCTCCTCCATTTGTGTCTCAGATTACCAGAGTTTTCCTTAAGACAGGGATCAAGTCATCAGTTCCTAATGGTAGATTTCAATAAATCCTAACAGTAGATTCAGTAGATTGAATAAAGGATTTATTTCTCCATTTCCAACACAGGTATTTTTAAAAACTAGTGTACTTGGGACCTTTGTTTCAGAGGATTTTGAAAGTAAAAAAAGTAACCTTTGTTTGATCTAAAAAATTACCCCCAGAAGGAGTTGTGTGCATTGTCAAGTATATGGTAGACCAAACCAACTCTAAGCCTGATTTGTAGGATGTTGGTTCTGGTTGATTGCTTGGAGTTTTGGGAGGGAACATTGCGAAAAAAAATTATTAATATGCCTTAAAAGATTATCTTATACTTAATCTTATAAAGTATTTGAAGGAGGTTCAGGTTGGTTTTAAAATTATTCATTGCAGCATTATTTACAGTAGTCAGGATAAGGAAATAACCTAACTGTCCATCAATGGATGAATGGATAAAGGTATGGAATAGTTATAAAAAAGAGTGGAATCTTGCCATTTGTGACAACACAGATGGACCTTGAGGGCATTATACTAACTGATATAAGTCAAAGACAAATATTGTATGATTTCACTTATATGTGGACTCTAAAAAAGCAAAACCAAACCAAACAAACAAAAAAAGCCAAGCTCATAGATACAGAGAACAGATTGACAGTTGCCAGTGGGGAGGGTGGGGGAGGTTAAATGTGTTAAGGGAGTTAAAAGGTACAAACTTCTGATTATAAAATAACTAAGTTATGGGGACGTACTGTACAGCATGGTGACTGTAGTTAATAATAATCTATTGCATAGCTGAAAGTTGCTAAAGTAAATCTTGAAGTTCTCATTACAAGAAAAAAATTTTTTTGTTACTGTGTATGTTTATGGATGTTAAGTAGACTTATTGCAGTGATTATTTTGCATTATATACAAATACCAAATCATTATGTTGTACACCTGAATGTAAGCTATGTGTCAGTTATACCTTAATAAAAAATTTATTCATCAGATATGGCCTTTTCACTTTTCTAGAAAAGATTGAAGAATGGTATGTGAAAGAATAATATATTAAATATTCCACATTAAGCATTTTTATTTTCTAGGAGGTGGTATGGTGTGGCGTGGCCCTTTTGATGCCACTTTAAGAATAAACATGTTAGGGACTTCCCTGGTGGCACAGTGGATAAGACTCTGCACACCCAATGCAGGCGGCCTGGGTTCAATCCCTGGTCAGGTAACTAGATCCCACATGCATGCCACAACTAACAGTTTGCATGCCACAACTAAGGAGCCCACCAGCTGAACGAAACTAAGGATCCCATGTGCCGCAACTAAGGAGCTGGAGAGCCATTAATAAGGAGCCCTGGAGCCGCAACTAAGGAGCACGCCTTCTGCAACTAAGACCTGGCGCAGTCAAATAAATAAATATTTAATTAAAGAAAAGAATAAATATGTTAAAGTATTTGGGTTGGCCATAAAGTTCATTCAGGTTTTTCTGTAAGATGTTGCAGAAAAAGTGGAACAAACTTTTTGGTCAACCCAATAAAAGACTTGGAGCATTGTTTATTACTCTTATATGAAAAATATTTTGGAATTTACTCTCTACTCAGTTGTTTAAATTCTTAGAAATTAAGATTTGTACATGATTAGGTTCAGGTCTATCAAGAAATCAGTAATTTGAAGATTTCTTTTTGGTGATAGTGATTGAATTAAGTGTTGTGTTACTGTCACAGTATTCTCTTAACTTTTTAGCAGTCATGATCTCCGATACTCTTAAAGGAAATGAAGAAAACAAAAAACAATGGATTTTTGGGCTTCCCTGGTGGTGCAGTGGTTGAGAGTCCGCCTGCCGATGCAGGGGGCACGGGTTCGTGCCCTGGTCTGGGAAGATCCCACATGCCGCGGAGCGGCTAGGCCTGTGAGCCATGGCTGCTGAGCCTGTGCGTCCGGAGCCTGTGCTCCGCGACGGGAGAGGCCACAACAGTGAGAGGCCCGCATACCGCAAAAAAAACCCCCAAAACAATGGATTTTTAAATTATAGGTAACAAAGTAGGAAGGAACTTTATAGAGAAGGTTTCCATGATATCCTAAAGCTTTATCCACTAAAGAGGATATTACCAAGCTCTAATTGACTGCTTTGGGAAATTAAACTTAATATGACAAAGCTAAAGGCTCTTAAATTATCATTAAAGGCACATATCTGGTACTTTGATGGCTTTTATTATTACTAGCTTTGAAAAAAGCTAAAAATATGACTCTGAATATGTGTAGTTACACTTTGTGTGTGTGTGTGTGTGTATGTAGTTACACTTCGAGCTGCATCTATATGGTTTTCTGACATTCTTTTTTGTTTTTTAAAATTATTATTTTATATTGGAGTATAGTTGATTAACAATGTATTTTAGTTTCAGCAAAGTGATTCAGTTATACATATACATGTATCTATTCTTTTTCAAATTCTTTTCCCATTTAGGTTACTACAGAATACTGAGCAGAGTTCCCTGTGCTGTATAGTAGGTCCTTGTTGATTATCTGTTTTAAATATAAGCAGTGTGTGTACTGACATTCTTTTAAAAAGTGCTTTTTAGTGTCTCCCCTATTGGCACTTTGTAAAATCTGTCAAAGAATATAAATACATGAATTTTATTTAAAAATTTTAAGGGGTTGTAGATAGAATAAAATACTTTCTTAAACTGATTTTTCAGAAATTTATTTCTAGCTAATTCATTGATTTTTTAAAATTAAGATAATTTCCAACATATTCAAGAGTAGGTAACTAATAATGTATACTCATTACTTGGATTCAACAATAACGAAGATTTTTGCCATGGCTGCTGCAGCTGGTGCAGTGGTGGTGGTGGTAGTGATGGTGTTGGTGCTGCACCTTCTCCTTCTGCCCCCACCCCTCTCCTCCTTTTCCTTCTCATCTGCTTTTTCTTTGCTGAAGTATTTCAAAGCAAATTTGGGCATTGTGTTATTTCACCCACATAGCCTTCACTTTGCAGCTCAATAAAATATGAAAAATTTCTTAACATGACACAGTGCCATTATTAAATTTGTTTTGATACTGATTTTTTTAGCCATCTACTCAATGTTCTTGCATATGCCTACTTCCACATTTAAGCCACTCTCACACTTCAGGAAATCTGTGTTCCACATCTTTAAAATATTTTCCTTTTTCCAAAGAGCTAACTTTAAATTTATCCTTGACCACAAGGTATCAGTCTTCATTTCTCTGTAGCTTGGAAAAAATTACTTTTTCATATGGTTAAGTAGTATACAGTAAATAGCCTCCAAATAAATTTGAAAAATCTTCTTGATTGAATAATACACTAGTTTCTAACTACGTTGCTGGCTTGTTCAGAATTTTTTTCAAATTCAAAAATGTAGGTTTTGGAAGTATTGTTTCAGTTGAACAATATGAGAAATTCTTGTATTATTGTATGGCTGTGTAATAAAACGAATTATGTTTTATATAGTCTAGAAGTGCTTCTTAAATTATCTGTAGTAAAGGACATTTTTTTCTCCTAAATTATCAATCCATTTCAGACTAATATTTTAAGAAATTAATAAAAAATATTGTATTTCTATCAAATCACTCTACAGTTGACCCTTGAACAACGCAGGGGTTAGGGGCACCAACCACCCTTGCCGTCGAAAATCTGAGTATTACTTTCCAGTCGGCCTTCTGTATCTGTGGATTCAACCAACTGGGGATTGTGTAGTACTGTAGTACATATTTATTGAAAAAAATCCTCCTATAAGTGGACCCACACAGTTCAAACCTGTGTTGTTCAAGGGTAAACTGTGACAGTTTCCAATCTCTTAGTCTCAATTTCTTTATCCTATTGTGAAATGTAATAGTTCATGGACTGGCACTGGTCTCTTTTTGAGTAGCTAAGAAATGTTACTGTTAAACATGGTAATTGATAGCATTTATTTATCATTTGGGATTGTTTCAGAGATACTTTCCAGAAACGAATAAACCACGTGCTTCTCATGTATTTCCATTTATCTATCCCTTTTTTTTAGCTCTCCTAGTTTGGGGGTTCAAGACTGTTTGCAAGCATTATATGAATAATTGTATGGGGTCATTGGATTGTTACTTGGGCTGTAGGAGCAACTTGATCATTCTCCTTATAAAATGTACACGACCCAAATGTGTACTTGAATCGTGTATGTGTAGGGTGTGGAGGTATGGTTGGAAGCCTTATACATGAGTTAGAGAAACAGCACAGTAAAATAGCAATACTGTTAGACCAGGCGTTACAAGACCTGGATTTTGATCCCTTTTCCGTGACTTAGAAGCAATATGATCTTGACCTCTATCTATTCATACATCCGTAAATTGTTACTACTAACTATTCTGCGTACTTTGGAAAGTTTTGAGCATCATAATCTTGTCTTTTAATCATTTGTTTTTTCTCTAGAAATCCTCAGCAGCAAGATGTTTATGGGTTTCATTTTAGTTCTCTAGAACTAAATTGTCTCAACTACTCTATACATATGCTCTGCTTTCAATTTACTACTTTCTGGCTTCTTCATGAGTATTCTTTTCTATAACTTATAGCCTCTTTTTACTCCTAAATGTTTATAATATGGCACACTCAGTGGTCATCAAAGCTCTTTTGGTATTTCTGTTTTAGCTTTTGTTCTTTCTTCTAACTGCATCATTTCTTATCCTGGTTCAAATTCCTGAGTGAGGGAATCTAATTGGCTCAACTAGTAACTCTTACATGTTGATGAGCTACACCAAAGTTTGCGGGACAGCCTGTGGACTGACTTCCTTTAGATGAGATAGTCTCATCAGGGTAAGTCACCTGTGGTTGGGCTATATCTTGGTATGGAGCCTGGCAGGTTCTGCTCCTGGTAGGAGTGGCATGGTTGATGCAAGTGCTATGGTCCAAGTGAATAGATGGACTTTAGTAAAAGGAAGTAAAACTCTTCAAGATGAATAAAGGCATATTCACGTAAACCTATTTGGGGGAAAATATTTGGAAGAAAGGGGAAGTTACATATTTGAGAAAATTAAGCATACAGACACCTTTTAGGAAATACCATATTGATTTTATTCCCATTAAAATGCACTGCAGTTTAGGAGGACTTCTGTGATTTTTATCTTTAATCTTCTACATTTCTATTAACACTTAATAACTTTTCAAATAAAAAGCCCTTTTAAGTCCTTCTCTTGTGTAAACTCTCTGCTCCAAAAAGTTTACAGTTAATTTTAGGATTCACTGTAGGAAAAGCAAAGTTATAAAGGACTAAGTTGTAGAGCTGAATTGTTCTTGCCAACGGCTAGTACTGTTTAAAGGATGGGGTAGATTAAAGGCTGGATGTTTTAAATTGAATCATAATTGGTAGAAAGACCTGCCACTTATTTTAGACATCCTTTTAATTAAGGTGGTTCCATTTATTGCATCAGTAGAAGATTATGTTACTTATTCTCTTTTTTCCCCTTAGCATAAAACCAAAGAGAAGGATAGAATTTACTTCATATTTTAGGAAAATCACAAAGCTGAGGATTTCTGACTTGAACACACCTAAAAATGATAAACATTATTTGGAGCAGCAAAGACTATATAAGAACTTGAAATGTTCTTCTAAATATAGTTATATAATTTGCTAATGTAAATAAAGATCTTCATTTAATAAGCTGTCTGCTCCCATTTGCCTGTTCCACAAAATATTTATTGAGGTGATGTGTTAGGTATGGTAGTAGGCCTTGATGTCCACATAGCAGAGCCTGTAAGAAAGGGTTGTTTCGGGCTTCCCTGGTGGCGCAAGTGGTTGAGAGTCCGCCTGCCGATGCAGGGGACGCGGGTTCGTGCCCCGGTCTGGGAAGATCCCACATGCCGCAGAGTGGCTAGGTTCGTGAGCCATGGCTGCTGAGCCTGCACGTCCGGAGCCTGTGCTCCACAACGGGAGAGGCCACAACAGTGAGAGGCCCGCATACCAAAAAAAAAAAAAAAAAAAAAAAAAGGGTTGTTTCTTGCTCTAGAGTGTTAGTTGGAGTGGGAAAGCATTTTTTAAAAATTGAGATCTAATTCACAATATAATGGTTTTGTTTTAGGTGCACAACATAATGACTTGATATATGTATATATTATGAAGTGATTACCAAATAAGTTTAGTTAACATTCACCACACAGTTACAATTTTATTTCTTGTGATGAGAACTTTTAAGATCTACTCTCTTAGCAACTTTAAATATACAGTACACTATTGTTAACTGTAGCCACCATGTTGTACATTGTATCCCTATGACATTTTATCTTATAACTGGAGGATTGCACCTTCTGACCACCATCACCTATTTCACCCAGTCCCATACCCAACTCTTGGCAACCACGAATCTGTTCTCTGTATCTATGAGTTCTTTTTTTCCTTTAGATTCTATATATGTCATATCATATAGTATTTGTCTTTTTCTGACTTAATTTCACTTAGCATAATGCCCTTGAGGTCCATCTATGTTGTCCTAAATGGCGGGATATCTTTCTTTTTTATGGCTGAAAAATATTCCATTTTATATATATGTGTGTGTGTTTGTGTGTGTGTGTGTGTGTGTGTGTGTATACACACACACGTATAATACATCTCACACATTTTTATCCATTCATTCATTGATGAACACTTAGGTTGTTTCCATGTCTTGGCTATTGTAAATAATGCTGCAATGAAACATGGAGTGCAGATGTCTTTTTGAGATAGTGATTTCTTTTCTTCGGAAAAATACCCAGAAATGGCATTTTTAGATCATATGGTAGTTCTATTTTTAATTTTTTAAGGAACTGCCATAGTGTTTTCCATAGTGACTGCGCGAATTTACATTCCCACCAACAGTGTACAAGAGTTATCTTTTTCTCCATATGCTCGCTAATAGTTATTTCTAGTCTTTTTCCTAATACTGTAACAGGTGATATGTGATGCCTCACTGTGGTTTTGATTTGCATTTCTATGATGATTAGTGTTGTTGAAAACCTTTTCATGTATCTGTTGGCCATTTGTATGTCTTCTTGGAAAAATGTCTATTTAGATCCTCTTCCCTTTTTTTTTTTTTTTTTGCGGTACGCGGGGCTCTCATTGCTGTGGCCTCTCCTGTTGCAGAGCACAGGCTCTGGACGTGCAGGCTCAGCAGCCATGGCTCACGGGCCCAGCCGCTCTGCGGCATGTGGGATCTTCCTGGACCAGGGCACGAACCCATGTCGCCTGCATTGGCAGGCAGACTCACAACCACTATGCCACCAAGGAAGCCCCCTTCCCATTTTTTAATCAGATTTTTTTCTGTTGAGTTGGATGAGTTCTTTATATATTTTAGATATAAACTCATTATCAGATACGTGATTTGCAAATATTTTCTTTCATTCCATCATTTGCTTTTTCATTTTTTTGGTGGTTTTCTTTGCTGTGCGTAAACTTTTTAGTTTGATGTAGTCCCACTTGTTGATGTTTGCTTTTGTTGCCTTTGCTTTTGGTATCAAATCCAAAAAATCATTGCCAAGACTGATGTCCGGGAGATTACCTCTTATGTTTTCCTCTAGGAGTTTTATGATTTCATGTCTTATGTTCAGGTGTTTAATCCATTTTGTGTTGATTTTTGTGTGTGGTTTGAAATGGTGGTCCACTTTTCATTCCTTTCATGTGGCTGTCCCAATTTTCCCAACACCATTTCTTGAAGAGACTGTCCTTTCCCGATTGTGTATTTTTGGCTCCTTTGTTGTAAATTAATTGACCATATATGTGTGGGTTTATTTTGGGGCGCTCTACTGTGTTCCATTGATCTATATGTCTGTTTTTATGCCAATACCAAACTGTTTGGATGACTGTAGCGTTGTAATGGAGTTTGGAATCAGAAAGTGTGGTGTGTCCAGCTTTGTTTTCTTTCTCAAAATTGCTTTGGCTGTTTTGGGTCTTTTGTGGTTCCATACCAATTTTAGGATTATTTGTTCTATTTCTGTGAGGAATGCCATTGGAATTTTGATAGGGATTGCATTGAATCTGTAGATTACTTTGGGAAGTATGGACGTTTTAACAAAATTCTTCCAGCCCATTAGCACTGAATATCTTTTGATTTATTTGTGTCTTCAGTTTTTTTCATCAGTGTCTTTTAGCTTTAATGTACAGGTCTTTCACTTCCTTGGTTAAATTTATTCCTAGATATTTTATTCTTATTGATGCAAGTGCAAATGGGATTGTTTTATTAATTTCTCTTTCTGATAGTTCATTATTAGTATATATAAATGCAACACTTTTTTGTGTACTGATTTTGTATACAGCAATGTCATTGAATTCATTGATTAATTCTAACAGTTTTTTTGGGTAGATTTTGTTTTGTTTCTTGGGTTTTTTTTAAAGATTTTTTTGATGTGGACCATTTTTAAATTCTTTATTGAATTTGTCATGATATTGCTTCTGTTTTATGATTTGGTTTTTTGGCCGCGAGGCATGTGGGATCTTAGTTTCCCGACCAGGATCGAACCTGCACTTCCTGCATTGGAAGGTGAAGTCTTAACCACTGGACCACAAGGGAAGTCCCCTGGGGTAGAGTTTCTAAGGGTTTTCTGTATATAGCATCTGCAGATAGAGACAGTTTTGCTTCTTCCTTTCCGATTTGGATGCCTTTTATTTATTTTTCTTGCCTAATTGCTCTGGCTTAGGACTCTCTATAGTGTGTTGAATAAAAGTGGCAAGAGTGGGCATTCTTGTCTTGTCCCTGATCTTAGAGGAAAAGCTTTCAGTTTTTCACCATTGATGAAATGGTGATATTAGTGGTGGGCTGTCATATATGGTCTGTATTATGTTGAGGTATGTTCCCTCTGTACCCACTTTGTTGAGAGTTTTTCTCATGAATGGATGTTGAATTTTGTCAAATGCTTTTTCTGGTTTTATTGAGGTGGTCATATGATTTTTACCCCTCATTTTGTCATTGTGGTGTATCACATTGATTGATTTGCAGATGTTGAAACAAGTGAAAGTTTTCAGACAGTGCACAGTCTGGCCACCTGTGAATAATCACTCTCCTCCTTTTTAAAGCAAATGCCTTCTTTATTTGTTCAAGCCTCCACATTTAGATTTATTCTTAGTCACATTTGCGTATTTGCCACTAACTACGTAGAATCAATTTTTCTTTGTTTAAGAGTGGTTCTATTTTTTTTTTTTTTTTTTTTGTGCGGTACGTGGGCCTCTCACTGTTGTGGCCTCTCCTGTTGTGGAGCACAGGCTCCAGACGTGCAGGCCCAGCGGCCACGGCTCAAGGGCCCAGCCACTCTGCGGCACGCGGGATCCTGCCGGACCGGGGCACGAACTCGTGCCCCCTGTATCGGCAGGCAGACTCTCAACCACTGCGCCACCAGGGAAGCCCGTGGTTCTATTTTTTTAAATTAATTTTTATTGGAGTATAGCTGCTTTACAGTGTTGTGTTAGCTTCAACTGCACAGCAAAATGAATCAGCCATACGTATACTTATATCCCCTCTATTTAGGACACTACAGTGCATTAAGTAGAGTTCCTTGTGCTATACAGTATGTTCCCATCAGTTGTCTATTTTATACCTAGTATCAATAGTGTATACATGTCAATCCCAATCTCCCAATTCCTCCCACCCCACCGCTTTCCACCATGGTATCCATACATTTGTTCTCTACGTCTGTCTATTTCTGCTTGGCAATTAAGGTCACCTCTTCCATTTTTCTAGACTCCACATATATGCATTAATATATGGTGCTTGTTTTTCTGACTTAACTTCACTCTGTATGACACTCTCTGGGTCCATCCACATCTCTACAAATGACCCAATTTCATTCCTTTTTATGGTTGAGTAATATTCCATTGTATATATGTACCACATCTTCTTTATCCATTCCTCTGCTGATGGACATTTAGGTTGCTTCCATGTCCTGGCTATTGTAAATAGTGCTGCTGTGAACACTGAGGTGCATGTGTCTTTTTGAATTATGGTTTTCTCAGGGTATATGCCCAGTGGTGGGATTGCTGGGTAGAATCAATGTTGTCTCAGTTACTAAAGTGCCTGTTTAGACATTCCCTTAACCATGAGAGTGATCTCCAGCCCTTTTTATTTGGAGAAATTCAAGGATGGATATGGAGCTCTCTGCTTCTAGAGTTGCTATTTGAGGCCGTTCTTTTTCCCATTTATTGTTTATTTACTGCTTGGGTGTTTGTTTTTTTTTAAATCTACTTTTTATTCTTAAATAAAACCATTAGAGAAAGGCAACAGTTTTGTGAACCGCATTTGTTTCTGATGTAACTAAGAAAGACAACGTGGCCTGGTATTGTGTTGCAGGGTAATACTGTCACTTAATGAGTGCTTTTAAGAGATCCCTTGAGATTGCTAGAAAGCAAGGGAACATAATCTGAAAAGGCACTGTATTAGTAGTAGATAGGTGGGGAAGTTGGTAGTCATGCGTCCTGGATCTTAGATCTTGTTGGATCTTACATTCTAAGAAAGATTGGCTTTGATCAGTTTGCATAGGTGTGACCTTTAAGAAAAGCTGAATATCTCAAGCATCATCATGTTCATTATGCTGACCCTTTACTAGAAAGTTTTTTGAGCTAAGATTGTCTTCTGTGATTTAGGGGCATGTTTTGGGGAGACGTTCTAAGTCTTGATTATCACTGGTGTGTAAAACCTCTTTCTTGTCTGTTGCTCATCTGCTATGTGATATTAGGTAGATTACGTTTATGGGATGAGAAAACCCATGGTCATTATGAGATTGGGATACATGTTTGAAAAATTTAGTTTTTGCAAAAAGACAGGCTTTTATTCTGTTTCCTCTAGCTATTTCTGCAATAAAACATAAAATCCAAAATCTAAAGCAACTTGAATTCATAACTGTATCTTATTTATTAGCAAATAGAATTATTAAAAAGTTAGATGCCTCTAGTTTTTCTTTGTTATTGTTGAAACTTTACAAGAATTCGGTATAGTTGTAAGAAGTGAAGAATGACTGGAGAAACTAAAATTATAAATTAATATTGAGTTAAAACAATAATAGTAATAATTTATACTGATTAATCTAGTGCTTACTAAGGTCCAGATACTAATACAGAATGCTTAACTTGTGTTCTCTTCATTTCATCCTTATAGCAATCCCATGGGATCGGTATCATGATTTGCTGATGACAAAAGTAGGTTTTATATCTGTATCAAGGACAGAGAGTAGCAAGAGTGGAGCTAGGATTTTTGAATACAAACTTAGTGTGTCTGGCCCCAAAGCCTTTTCTAAGATCATGACCCAGAGTCTGGGAATGTGACAGTTAAGTGTCTTTGGTGAATGTAGAGTAAATTCTTATTTCTGACCATCTCGATCAGGAGAACTGGATTATGTTAGAACAGATCATTCTGTTCAGAGACCCTGAGGTTCTGGCAGTGTCATAACTGCTCTGTAGGCTTAGTCCTTGTCTACTACATGAGAAACAATTAAAAGCAAGTGATATACATGCTATTTGGATCATCAGTGCTTTGGTTTCACTGATTTTTATTAACTGTGTTTACACAAAAAGTAAGGTAAAAGCTTACTTTCTGAGACGCTCAAAAATGCCTTCAGAAATATTAATTTATAGAATATTTGTGAGCAGTCTGTTCATTTAATGAGTTTTGAAATATGTACAGATGCATTCAGAGCCTTGATAAAGTCCTATATTACTTCTTACCTAAGCCCTATATTAATTCTTACCTTTGCTTTCCATGTAGCAGTTAACATATCCAGTGAAAAAATCCACAGCTATAATTAAAAATAATAATATTTTTTAAAGGATCTTATTTCATTTAGTATTCATTTTAAACATTTGTAAAAGGTTTCCTTAATACAGTTAATTGTCTACATTTCTTGTAGAACTGTCTTTTTCTCTCTTGGAATAGAATAAGTCTACCCGAAATAACCTTTCTCCACCCCCACCACTCTGCATTTTGGTCTGGCAAAACTCTGGAAATGAGAAACAAATGTAGATCAGTATTTCTCAGAGCCATGGAGTATTTTTGGTCTTTTTAGAAATAGGGGTGTCTTTTCCCCACAAAAAGTAGCCTCGAAAACCCTTTCTCCCAATTATACCATCTCTTCTACTTTTTGTTTTTATTGAAGAGTCAAGAATGTAGGATATAGAGGAGTAACTGGCCAGAGACCCTCTCTGGTCTAGTAGGACACAGCTGAGGTTTGGCTGGCCTGGCCTAAGATTATAATGTGTGAAGAAACTGTAAGTTGTGAAGATAGGGTATAAGGAAAGAATATGTGTAGATAACAAGGTCCAACCCAGGTTACCGGTTCTAGCAGCCAAGCAAGATAATGTGGTTGAGATGGGCTACAAAACTATGAAAATAAGGAGTAGTCATTGAGGTAAATTGGAGGTGGTCTAGATGGTTCCAGAACAGGATATGATGGCCATTTGTCTGGCAAGCATGGTTCATCTAAAAGGGGCTTTTGAAGCAGTGTAGTCAGTATCAAAGCCAGGAGAACATGGAAACCATTAAGATGATTGTAGGGATATTAGTGTAACCCTTTAGGCTTTCTAAAATACACTTTCATACACATTTTTGGTTTGCTCCTCACATGATTTATCCTTATTATATAGATAGAGGAGGCAAGTTACAGTGTCAAATTTAAGCCCCAAAAGCCCAGTTTGATTTCATCCTAGCTGTTTCTGCAGGGAGAAGAGTAGCAGAATTAAGGTGAGAGTAGCACCTTTTTGCAGGTAGAGGGAGTAGAAATACAGCTACTGGATTTGCGAGTGTTTTAAATGGAAAAGCTGCAGTAGAGTTAAAGAATAAGCTACTCCATATCACGTAGCTAAACACATAAATAAAATACAAGTATATATACATATAAAACTTTTTTTGATGAGAGCTTTTATTTTAATTTTTTTAAATTAAAAAAATTTTTTTTTTTTGGCTGCATTGGATCTTTGTTGTTGCGCGTGGGCTTTCTCTAGTGGCGAGTGGGGGCTACTCTTCATTGTGGTGTGTGGTCTTCTCATTGCAGTGGCTTCTCTTGTTGCGGAGCACGGGCTCTAGGCGCAGGGGCTTCAGTAGTTGTGGCTTGAGGGCTCTAGAGCACAGGCTCAGTAGTTGTGGCACATGGGCTTAGTTGCTCCGCAGCATGTGGGATCTTCCTGGACCAGGGCTTGAACCCGTGTCTCCTGCACTGGCAGGTGGATTCTTAACCATTGCACCACCAGGGAAGCCCTGATAAGAGCTTTTAAAAACAGCCCTCTCCGTCCTTTTTTTTTAATGTGTGTGAGATCCTTATTTGATTCATAAATTGGTCTGTTTCAATCATATTTTTGTTTGTGACCAAGTAGTTAAAAATAAATGTGAACATCACATAGCTTCAGTAATCTTTGCTTCATGCCTTGTGAGTGTGTATGTGTGCATGTGTATGACACACACGTGTGCATATGTATGGGTTCACTTCAGTCCTATAAAACTTTAATGTTGTTTATTGCAAACTGTGGTGATAAATGCCATGATAAAACAACTGGTGTTTAAATGCATCTACTTACACCACAGTTGATGGGAAGCTTCCATTTTGTATATTTGTGAGTATGAATGAGAAAGCAAAGTCTGCCTTGGGAATTTTATAATGAATATGAGCGAGATCCTGCCACAGGTAGTTATTAAAACGTCCCCTGAAGTCTTTTATGATGAATGATTGTGTCTGTGTCTGAGTCTCTGACCTTCCCTGAAGCCTCTGTTTTTTAAAGAAATCATCACTACCCGAAGCCATTCACTTATTAAAATTAAGAAAATAAATTCCTACTACAAGTTTTAATTTGTAGAGTTCATCTTCTGAATAACTCAAATAATTTTATAAATATTATTTGATGAATCTGCCCTTTTCTTCTCAAAAGGAGAAAATATGTATTGATGATTTAACTGTGTTACTATTTTTTTTTTTGTTTTTTTTGAAGAAGGGGTGAAATACATGTAAAGAAAAATAGGAAGGAAAAGATATGGAAATTTTGCTTATTAAACAAGTAAAAGTGTTGCTCTTGTCTTTTCCATAGAAAACTGTTTCATCATGAAAAACTTAAGATTTACAGCAGGAAAGAGAAAGATGATTAGTAAGATCCATGAGAAAGGGGAGGGTTCTTCTCAGACACAGAAACTGATATTCTATAATTACTTTAACAGGTGTTTACTTCAAAGTTTAGTTTGAAAAATGGGGTTACGTATTTGCATGTAATAAAAATTTTGTGAAAGTGTGTTGAATTTTTTTAATAGCTTGACTTAGAGCCAAGAAGAACAAAGGAGAAACTAAAATTTATTGAGTATCTACTGTCTGCTAGGAATTTTGGGATTGTGTTATCATTATATGTTATTTTATTTGACTGTCTCAGCAACCTTTCTCACTTTCTAAGTTTGTACTTTACCTTCACTTAACAGATGAGAAACGAGGTCAAGTAACTTGCTCAGGCTTACATAGCTAGAGCTGGGGATTCGTAACACTTCAAACCCTTGTTCTTACTCCTATCAGATATCCTACTGTCCACTAGGTTGTACTCTTTGTTCCCCTTGGCAGATGACCTTCATACGCTCTGATGCTAGTAATGTCTTTGTATTAGTTAGCTGTTGCCACAATAATGCTGCATAGTAACCATCTCAGAACTCAGTGGCATACAACAAAAAGAATTATTTCTCTCAGACATCTGTGAGTCAGCTGGGCCTCTTCTGATCTAGGCTGGCTCCTTGGGCTTGGCTCCAAGCTGGCGGTTGAGACCCGTTCTGCTCCTTGTATGTCTCATTCACCATGGATCAGAAGCTACACAAAGCTTCTTAGACAAAAGGAAAACAAGGTCAACTTCCTAATAAGCACATTTAACTCCTCTGCTCAGTGCCATTTCTGCCAACATTTCATTGGCCAGAACGAGTCATGCGGTTAAGCTCACTGTCAAGGATGAGGAAGAATAAATACTCTGCCTAAGGTATGGGTAGGGGAAATGACTGTATTCTGAATAATAATTAACACTGCTAAACTCTTGCTGGACCTTATGAAGAAAATACAACAGGATAGGTAAACAAAGCTCTCTCTTAGTTAATGTCTTGTGAGGCTTCTTTTTATTTTTTGCGGTACGCGGGCCTCTCACTGCTGTGGCCTCTCCCGTTGCAGAGCACAGGCTCTGGACGCGCAGGCTTAGTGGCCATGGCTCATGGGACCAGCCGCTCCGTGGCATGTGGGATCTTCCTGGACCAGGGCATGAACCTGTGTCCCCTGCATTGGCAGGCGGACTCTCAACCACTGCACCACCAGGGAAGCCCCTTGTGAGGCTTCTTTAAATACTGTAAGTTAGTCATGTCTATGAAAGAATTTTAGATTTTTATGTCTTAAAACTAAGTCCCTGGAAAATTAACATTTAGATTTTAAAAAAATTTATTTATTTTTGGCTGCATTGAGTCTTCGTTGCTGTGCATGGGCTTTCTCTAGTTGTGGCGAGTGGGGGCTACATTTCTTTGCAGTGTGTGGGCTTCTCATTGCGGTGGCTTCTCTTGTTGCGGAGCGCGGGCTCTAGGCACGTGGTCTTCAGTAGTTGTGGTGCGTGGGCTTCAGTAGTTGTGGCTCACAGGCTCTAGAGCGCAGGCTCAGTAGTTGGGGCGCACGGGCTTAGTTGTTCCGCAGCATGTGGGATCTTCCCGGACCAGGGCTTGAACCCATGTCCCCTGCATTGGCAGGCAGTGGAGAATTAACATTATTAATTGGCACTGTACTGAGCTGTAGATATCAGAAATCTTCTCATACAGTATTATTTTTGGTCTGGCCTACTGGAATGTGCTTTCTTCTGTTTTACTAACTGGAGTGAGGAAAGGCCAATTCAATGCTATGTAATGGGTTGCCTTTATTTTTGTCATTAGTATCTGTGTAATGATAAAGAATTAACATTACTTCCAATCCAGTAGTTAGGAGCATTAACATTTTACTTAGATCTCAATTTAGAGCCTAATCAAATTTGTTAGGAATGTTAACTATTTCAGTTCATTTAAACTTGGTCCATTAGAATAAGCTTCTAGATTGCCTTTTTTTTTTTTTCAGCTTTTCATTATTGCCTGTTAGGAACCATTGCTTCCAGTTTACTTATGTGGATAAGACTGTTGACACAGGAAGAAATTTGGTTGCCTGGAAGAAATTTGAAAAAAGTTTCCTTAAACCAAGGAGAAAACCAAGGATGTTAGTCTGAGGGACTAACATGAACATTATTAGTTTGATACTGTGAGGTAGTTATAGGAAGCTTTGTTGTGTTAATAAAGACGGTCCTTGACTTTCTTTAGATTCAGTTTTGCAGAGGGGGTAGGGGAGTGAAAAGGCAGAGAGAGTGAATGATGTGAGTATTCTAAAATCTCAACACTTTTCAGGATAAACAGAACTGATATTCCTAAACTCCTCTAGATTAAAAAGGAAGAGTAATGTCTAACCTTTTGGATATTGTGGTACTACCATTTGTTCTCCTTTCCCTTTCCCCTTGAAATAATATTTATTTTTTTTAAATAAAAGTGAATTAATGATAAGTTTTGTGGTGAGAACTTTATAATTCTCATTTTGAAATTGTTGGAGACATCATGGAGTGTTACAAAGCCAAGACTGAGGATCACTGTGCTACTACTAGGTAAGGTGTCATTGAAGTGGTTAAAATTTAGAAGATAGGTTCACCAAACCTAATGTTCTCATAGATCCACTTATATTATGTCTTTTTGAATTACATACATTTTAAAAATAATAGTACAACTTGGTGCCTATGTTGTGTTTGGTTCAGCTGTACACACGGTTGGGCCAAGTTGTCGTCTTTCAGGGATCTTTTGGTTATAGGAGAGGATTGACACTCTGGATGTTAAGGAGTACTTGATACAGTACTTATTACAGAATTGAAAATTATAGCTAAAACCAACCTGTTTCTGTGTTGTAGCAATGTTTCTTTTAAGTTAGCAGGGGGCGTTTTACTTTAAAGGAATTAAACTCTTAACTCCATTATGGCAGAGCCCTTGCCTGTCGCATTCACCACTGTATCCTCAGACTAGAAGAATGAATGAGTGTTGCTGTAAAACATATAAGATATTCCCTCATTGTCAGTCTCCATCTACCCTTCTAGCTAATTTTATTTAGTCTCTATAATCAGAAATTTTAATGTGAGAATACACAGCCACAGTGGTTTTGTGTGAAGCATGTTTTAACAAGTTTATTCCAGAGAAATTTATGTCAGAAATTATACTTATAATTATCTATGAAGAAACTTATCTGTTTAGAATTTTGCCTGTAGAATTTTTTTTTTTGATTCATAAATGAAATCGTTCTGCAGGTTTATCTTACATGGAAAGAGACAAGGGGGGAAGATTAATGAGCAACAGCAAATTACAGAGAAGCAGGAGACATCTATCATATGTGGAACTATAGCTTTATTATTAACTGTCAGGGTTGTTACACTAATAACTTTTAAAAATTTTTATTAAGGGATTTTACCTACTTGAATTCCCAAATAAATTGTTTCTGTTCTTTTATTCCTGGAAAATAAAATTTGATTTTTTAAAAGTTAAGAATCCTTTTTGTGCTTCTAAATTGTTTACACAATTGTTCTAAAAATTTACAGAATTATAAAAATATTCATGTTTACAAAAAGAGTGATTTTGCATCATGTTTTATCTTTGAATCATAGCCAGTGTTTTTTTAAGTGCTATATACTTTGTAGCACAGAATTAGATTTATATTTTTAAAAAGCACATAGACTAGTATGCTTCTAAATGATAGGAAATATTGGTGATCCCAGGATATGTGTAAGTTTTTTCTTTGATGGCTGACAATTTATATTGAGTAATTGTTTTATAGTGGCAATTTAGCTATGTAATCTAATATAAATTTAAATGCATTCGTTGTAATAGCATATTTCATCTTTCTTGTCTTATTTTCTAATTGAAGAGAAGGGGCAAAAGCTAAGTTTGTATGGTATTTAAATTCACTTGGATATAGTACTCAAGCATATTAGTCAATTTTTATCAGAAAAGATGCACTAAAGTTTTCCTGTTAAGGTTTTAAGGTTATTGATTGGAAAAGAGTTTTGAAAATATCTTTTTTGCCCCTATTTCCCCTATGTACCTTCTTGAAGTTTCTCTAAAATAGACTTTAAATGCCAATTAGGAGGTTGAGTATACTAAAATAAAAGCAAATGCAACAAAAATGGCCTCACCTTATGGTAGTTAGGCTTTTGAGAGAATAAGTGGAACCTTTGCTCTGAGCATGGCTTTGAGAAAGATATTCATCTTAATGAACACATTAATTAGAACCATAACTATTTATAAGATAATTAGAAACGAAGCTTGGTAAACTGAGCTTTTCCTGCAATTAATGGAGGATTAATTACTGGAGGTAATGAAGTGGATTTTTAAATGCATTAAGGTGAAGTACAGAGATGAGCAAGGCTTTGTGATAGTTGCATAATTATTTCAGGCTGTTTGAGCATAGCTCATATGAGATCGTTAATAAGCATCATTGCATCGTTATGTATGCACTTAAAAAGACTTACCACCAAAATGACTGCCTAATTATTTCTAATTGGCAGGACTCTGTGTAGTCATTGAGCTGTTTGTAGCCATTTTAAGGTTCATTTAACTATCCTTGGGGCCATGTGATAGATGGAAAAAGCTTCAACTACATGCTGGCCTTGGCTGGCGCCGTTAATCAATTTTGGTGGGCTTCAGTTTAAATGCATTTGCTCATGCAAAGGTCAAAACCTGAAGTAGTCCAAGCAAAGTTTTGCTTTTTGAAGCCACTTGACTGTATTCATTAGCAATTAGTAAAATAATTGTGTCTGTCACTATATTTGGATTTCCATATGACTTGGTATTCTTTTATCGCTGTCCCTTCTTATTCCATATTTGCTACACTGGAAACCAAATATTCTTCCAACAAACCCTTTTAACGACTTCAGTGTACTGGCATATGTTACGATATACTACCTTTCTTCATTCATTTGTTAGCTTAAACAGTGTAGTACATTTCAACACAATCATCTAATTTGCTCCTGATTGATTGCTGGTGAAAGTTTCTACCAAAGGACAACATTTTAGGGCTTTTAAGGACATCTCTAAGGAATTAGTCATTAAGCATTAAGAGAGGAAGTAAGAAGTAGTCAGATCGAATTTTGACATTTACCAGAATTTTGTAGCTAGAAGCATCTATATCTAAGATGTTGAAAGCAAAAAATATATATGTATTTTTTTCCCACTCCCCTGCCCCAGAGGCACATGATGCAAGCAGGTTGTGTGAGGGGGACAAGCGGTGTAATGTCTACACTTCTTTTTAAGGCTCCTTCTTAAGTAAGTATATTACTAATCTAGTGCTTTTATGGAATTAATTTAGGAATGTTTGAATGTTAATTTCAAATGATATATCTTTGTTTATAATATTATTGATATAAAGTTTTTAAATCTTTATTAGATTTAATGTGACATCCCATTAGCTAAGCATCTGTAAAGGTTTTCAATGAGCTTGTTGTCTTGTTACACATAATCATAACCATCTGTGGGATGTTGTCAAGGTATATATGCCATTAGAGTGGTTTAGAAAAACAGTGGTGAAGCAAATTGTAGGCTAATAAAATAAAGGTCAATTTATACCCTTTGTTATGAAAAATGTGGTTTTAATCATTTCCTTAATGTTAATGCTTAAGGTTAAAATTATTTATGCAGAATATTTTAAGGGATTGCCAACTTTATTGAAACTAGATGTGTGTATTTGGTTCCCTTAACAGTTTCATTATTCAAGAATTTGGGGGTTTAAATGTCAATCAGGCTGTGCATATTTCTTAGGAACTGACTTAATTACTGTGGATTTTAGTCTATTGTTTCAGTATTTAGAAACAATATATTGAACTACTTAATCTCTCAGATAAATCAACCTGTCCTCTGCTAGAATTATGAACTTCTTTTTGGTTTTTTAATAATGCCTTTTGAGTATTTTTAACATATTTTAAGAGAAAGAGGACACAAAGCTAGCAAATGGATTGCTTGTTTACAATAAGTGTATTAAATTTTACAAACTTAGACTGTATCTTAATAGAATTTGTTTTGTGTTTGGTTATTAGGAAATGCCAATCTGTTTTTAAAGCATAGAATAAAAGAAAAAGAACAATTTGAAGATTGGGATAGAATACCCTTTTTATGTAATTAGAAATTCACAGTCTATACATTGATCAAATTGTCGCAATTGTTTTAGCCCTTTGACATTGTAAATTGAAATTTTAGATCTTGAATAAGGGCAAAATGTTAATGTTTCACTTCAAGTAAATCCTTTTTAATTTTTATAAGTCTGTGAAGAATGTGTTTATGAAAGTGCTATCAATAGTGTTCTAGAAAAGTGGAGCAGTTTTTTAATATTGTTGGCTTTAAATCTGCATATTGAGGTACACTGAAATGCAGTTTTATAATTTTACTCAGTAGATGTATTGGTATTTGCTAATTATAACATTATGAAAGGGAAAATATTACTGTAGGATTCCTATATACTTCAATTTCTTCAAGAGCATAGACATAATCAAGGCAACCATGCACATTGGGGCATGCCCTCATTTGCTAGTTTTTGGAACTGTGATACAACTATGTCAAGAAACCCTGGTTTGCGTACTGGAAGATAGGAAACTACTAGAGCAGAGAGAGGTGCGATGTCCAAGCTGAGTTCCCCTAAACTTATGAATCTACCTACTGTCAGACATGTGAGTGAGGCTATCCTAGACCAGGGGTTAGCGAACTAGAGTTTACTGGCTTGCTGCCTGTTTTTGTAAATAAAATTTTACTGGGACACAGCCACACTCATTTGTTTACGTTTTGTCTGTGGCTGCTTTCCTGCTACAATGGTGAAGTCTAGTAGCTGCTACAGAGACCTCATGGCCTGCAAGCCTAAAAGTTTTACTATCTGTCCCATTAAGAAAAAATTTGCTGATTATTGTCTTAGACCATCCACCCACACCCAAGCCATCAGGTGACCCAGCTGATCCCACTGACTACTGAGATTAATTGCCATCTGAGACCAGATAAAACTAGCTGATCTAGAAAATTGTGAGAAATAATAAATGTTTGTTGTTTTAAGCTTCTAAGTTTGGGGTACTTTATTATGCAACAAAAAATTAACTGATATAAACTGAAGTGGTTTTTCCATATGATTTGTTTAATCACTCAAATTTTGGCATTTGTATGAAAACATCTCATAATTTTTATTATTTTTATTATAGATTTTTAAAAACTTTGGCAAAGTTTTTTCATAAATTTTTTATTCAAACTATGAGCATAGTTTGAAAAGGGTTTATTTTATTAATTGATTACTATTCATTTAAATTGTAGTGTTTGCAATTTTGATTATCATTTTTCGTACAAGTGCCTCAGAATTTTTTATCTAGGTAATAACCACATTTAATTTCTTGGCTGTACAACTTGTAACTAGTTTGTTAGTTACATATTAGAGGAAATACCAAGTAGGCAAGACAAAAATGTTTTGGGGTGCTTTATTGCAGGGATTCACAATCCCTGGTCTGTGGCCTGGTACTAACTGGGCCGCACAGCAGGAGGTGAGTGAGCGAAGCTTCACCTGCTGCTCCTCATCACTTGCATTACTGCCTGAACCCCAACACCTCACCCCCACCCCCCCATCCGTGGAAAAATTGTCTTCCATGAAACTGATCCCTGGTGCCACAAAGGTTGGGGACCACTGCTTTATTGGATTTCTTGCATAACTAATGTGAGCATTTGAAGACATTTTCTTTAAACTTATCCTATTTTAAAAGTATTGTTACCATATTTTTGTTCTGATTGCCATTTTTAAAATATATTTGAGAAGATTGAGAATTACATTCTGAGAGAAACTTGGCTTTAGCCTCACATGCTTCTCTTGATTTACCTAATGAATGGGGTGGGTTTATTCCTACTGTTCTGACTCTAGTCTTTTTCATTATGAGCCTCATTTTCTATAGAGAATGCTACTCTGTCTCCATGTGGGTTGACTATTACAGTATAGGTCTCTGTACCTACAGTAGTCACGTGAAATAGTTGCCCACCAGCTACTTGTCAGAAGATATAATCTCAAACTTGGTGCAGTGCAGAACCTTTCAAAAGCTTTGCCAGGAAGAACCATATTATGGAGGAATTCTTGAAGGATATATATTGTATCTGTTTCTTTTTTAGTTTAAAATCCACTCCTTATTTAAGCCTGAATCTTATATCTGGACTCATCATATTGACCTTCTCTGGAATTGATTTAACTGATTGTCTTTTGGCATGTGGCCTATATTTAAGGAAGTTATTGCAAATTGCTCTGTGAAATTCATTAGATGGTTTATTTTAAGAATGATCTCAGGGTCAAGGATAGTTGTATCTGATTTGATAACCTGGTTTGTGTTTCTTCTATGAACATTATGTTCTTCCTTCTTTTAAGTTAGCTGTTGGAAAGTTGAAGCCATATTTTTGGTCTAATTCTAGCAAATCTAGGGCCTTATGTTCCTATTTGCATATTAACCTCTTTCCTGTTTCTGTGTAATTTTTCTTCTCTTTTCCTTTGTTCTTTCTTGTTCTCCCTATTAAAGTTTTATTTTACTTTATTTTTTGTATATATATATATATATATATATATACACACACATACACAGTATATATATAATTTTTGGAACAATGTGTGAGGGTATAAATAAGAAATTATACATATGAAGTCCTTTGGTGCTTGAAGGATATATAGTGTATCAAACTTGAAAAGATAGGAGTTCACTTAGCCTATCTCTTTCACTGATAGCAATGAAACCTTTTGGACAGAATGCTAAAAGAAGCTACTTTATGGCTTGGAAACAATAGCAGGTAGATTGAAGAAGATAGTCAAAACTTGAAGATGACCCATATGTGCTGAGTTGCTCATTTTTGTTTCTTTTTTACTGTCCCAGATTTGACCATGGGAAGTCCTCTTTGCAGAACTGCACAGTGGGCAGCAGCAGCAAAAACTCTTAGAGAAATCTCTTATTTCTGGCTAGAAGAAGGGAAGAGTAGACCCCATGAGCCAGGGACTGTTTGGTTTTAGTTTTTTTGATTTTTTTTTTTTTTTTCACTTTTTCCCTTTTTCCTCTCCTGGCACTGACCTAAGGACAGCCCCAGATATGGCCTTTGGAATCTGTTATTATTTTCTTCATCTTTTCTCTCATTACTTTTTTTGCCTTAAGAGAAACACTATTCATGCAGAACTGCATGATGGCAGCACAGGCAGCTAAAACTCCAAGAAAAACTCTATCTTTCTTGCAAGAGGACTGGAAAAAGGAGCTCCTGGGAGCTGAAGAGTATGGAGCTAATATCAGAAAGGAGAGAACAGGAGAAAGAGATCCTCTTATTCTGTGTATGGCTGGCACAAGGTGTGGGCTTACCTCTGAGGTGCACATGCGTGCAGAGACTGAAAGCAACACAACAAAACCTTTGAAAACTGAACTTACATTGGAACCACAAACCATAGAAAGTGAGGCAGAACTTTTGATCTAAACCTAACCAGGTTAATTGCCTGCTAAAACAAACAACAAAATCAACATTCTGCAAAGGGTTTTAACAGGACCCAGAGTTTTGCAACATAGTATTCCAAATGTCCAGGATATAGGGCAAAAGTACTCAGCATACAAAGAAGTAGAAAAATGTGACCAGTATTTAATGGAAAAGACAACCAATAGATGCCAACTCCGAAATGAACCAGATGTTGGAATTAAAGTCAGATGAAGACTTTTAACTATGTACGTGAGGTAAAGGTAAACCCTTTTGAAATTAATTGAAAGATAGAATTTCTCAGCAGAGATAGAAACTATAAAAGAGAACCATTTGGAAATTTTAGAACTGAAAAATATAATATCAGAAATAAAAGACTTACTGAATGGGCTCAGTATTAGAATGGAAATGACAAAGAGTCAGTGAGCTTGAACATGGATAAACAAATAATCCAGTCTGAAAAATAATGAGAAAAATATTAAAAAACAATTAATGAAAACCCGGAAACATGTGGAAGTTAACAAAATATCTAACATGCATGTAATTATAGTTCCAGAATGAGAAAAGAGAATCTGACAAAATATATTTCAACAAGTAATGGCCAAAATTTCCCTAATTTTACAAAAGATATACATTTTTAGAATTAAGAAGCTTAGTGAACACCAAATAGGATAAATTCAAAGAAAACCACACCTAGACATATCTTAATGAAACTGCTAAAACATATGAAGGAGAATTGTTTTAACTCTTCATGACGTTACTATTGAACAAAATATTTGTCTTTTTGATAATGTATCTATTGTACTTTGCTACTCAAATATGGATTAATATATTTTATATTGTGCTTAACTGGGAAAAATAAGAAATGAGGAAAAGTGTTTCTTATGCAATTATGAAGATAAAATTTTAAAGAACTTTTGCATGTTGTATTAAGTGAGACAGTAAAGGAAAATAAATATTTTTCTTTCCTCCAGTACATCTTTCCTCCAAACTTATTCAGAGTTAGCTGGTAGTTGGTTGATTTAATTGAATGCTCTAGGTTAAAAAGGTTAATTAGCATATGTTTATTCACATTTTAATTCAGGGAATGTGTTTCTGAGCCATTGAAAAGTTCCTAAAATTAAATAGTTATTCATAGGTTGTCATCTTTTAAGATGTTTAATCTATTTTTTTTAGTGTTAAAGATGATTAGTAGTCTTCAGTTGCAATTGATTAATTATTTTAACACTTTGAGGTTAACATAAATATATTTGATTGGTGGGGCCAGAGCATATGGATCATTTTCTTATGACTCCGTCCTTCAGTGTTTATTCAGTTTTCCTAGCTGTGCAGAATCTGATGCTTTAACAAAGTAGGTACATGCTTCTCACTAAATATGAATTTGAAATTGTATTTATTTTTGATAAATATAACCTTAAAATATAACTGCTATTTTAAGGTTAACCTCAAGTTTTATATTCTCTATAAAGCCTTCCCTGACTACCCATGCTTACTTCCTATTTAGATTTTTATGTGTATAAAACATCACTGAATATACATTAAGAATTTAACAAGAAAGTTAAATACAAATTTACCATATGAAACAGCACCATATGAACTCACTCTTAGGGATCTGCCGAAGAGAAATGAAAACATATATTCACACAAAGACTTGCATATGAATATTCTCGGCAGCATTATTTTTTACAGTCTAAAAGTGGAAACAACCCAAATGATCACCAACTGATGAATGGATAAAAAATGTGGTATAGTCATACAGTGGAATATTATTCAACAATGAAAAGGTACAAGCCCCTGGTATCTGCTGTGACTTGGATGGACCTCAAAAACATTATGCTAAGTGAAAGAAACTGGATACAAGAGATCACATATTGTATGATTCCATTTATATGAAATGTCCAGAAAAGGCAAATTTGTAAAGACAGAACATAGATTAGTGATTGCCTAAAGTGGGGTGGGGGCTGGGGATTAACAGTAAATAAGTATGAGGGATCTTTTGGGGTGATGAAACGTTCTAAAGCTGATTTATGGTGGTCGTTGCACAACTTGGTAAAATTACCAAAAGGCCAATGAATTGTACACATAAAGTGGATGAACTTTATAATATGTAAAATGTCTCAATAAAATGATTAAAAAAACAAAACAAAACCCAAGAGTGTGAGATAGTGTATTTATCTCTCCATTGGCATTGTAGCCACAAGACTTAATGCTTGGCATTTTGATAGATGCTTAAAAAAGGGTTGATTTAAGTTTTAAGTAGTTGAGCTTTCAAAATTAACCTGAGCCTAGTACCTAGGAAAATATTCCAGAAAGATGAGGCCCCATAAGATGAAGTTTATTTAATTAAAGCTTTTTATTCATATCAGATAACAGATAAAAGTGCAGAAGGCATAAGTGTTGAGCTCAATAAATTATCACAAAAAGCATATCTGTTTAAATAGTACTGAGGCCGAGAAACAGAATATTAAGAATACCCTTGAATCCCTGCTTATATTTCAGCTTAATGCTAAACTATTTTCCAAAGTGTTTTATACTCATTTAAATTCCCACTGGTGATGTATGAGTGTTGCTGGTGTTCCACATCCCTACCAGCATTTAATATTATCAGTTATTTTAATGTAACCATTTTGGTGGATAAGTAGTGGTATCTCTGTAGGTTTTAATTTTATTCCCCTGTTGACTAATGAAATTCAGCACAGTTTATGCATTTATTGGCCATTTGGATATTCTCTTTTATGAAATGCCTATTTAAATCTCTTATCTATTTTTTCTATATTAGGAGGTTGCTCTCAGTGATTTGTAGCAGTTTTTAAGTTTTTCTTTTTAATATATTCTGGTTATCAGCTCTTTGTTAATATGTATCTCAAATGTCTTCTTCCACTCTCTGGCTTGTCTTTTTACTCTTAAAATGGTCTTTTGATGTTCAGTACTTCCTAACTTTAATGTAGCTTTCCTTATTGGGTGGTTAGTACTTTCTGTGTCTTTTTTCAAGAAATTGTTGCCTATCCCAACATCATGAAAAAATCTCTTAGAAAATCTATTGTACCTTCAACATTTAAATCTGGAAATTATTTTTATGTGTGATAGTATGGTGTGAAGATTTTTGTTTTTGCTTTTGTTTTTTAATAATATAATTACTATTAAGTATATTGGAGAATAATTGCTTCACAATACTGTGTTAGTTTCTGTTGCACAATAAAGCGAATCAGCCATATGCATACATATGTCCCTATATCCCCTCCCTCTAGAGCCTCCCTCCCATCCTCCCTATCCCACCCCTCTAGGTCCTCTCAAAGCACTGAGCTGATATCCCTCTGCTATGCTGCTGCTTTCCCACCAGCCAACTGTTTTACATTCGGTAGTGTATATATGTTGATGCTACTCTCACATTGCCCCAGCTTTCCCCTCCCACCCCATGTTCTCAAGTCCATTCTCTATGTCTACCTCTGTATTCCTGCCCTGCAGCTAGGTTCATCAGTAATATTTTTTTTCTTATTTTTTTTAGATTCCATATATATGTGTTAGCATATGATATTTGTTTTTCTCTTTCTGACTTACTTCAATCTGTATGACAGACACTAGGTCCATCACCTCACTACAGATAACTCAGTTTCGTTCCTTTTTCTGGCTGAGTAATATTCCATTGTATATATGTGCCATATCTTCTTTATCCATGCATCTGTTGATGGACATTTATGTTGGTTCCATGTCCTGGCTATTATAAATAGTGCTGCAGTGAACATTGTGGTACATGTCTCTTTGAATTATGGTTTTCTCAGGGTATATGCCCAGTAGTGGGATTGTGGGGTCATATGGTAGTTCTATTTTTAGTTGTTTTTTTTTTTTTTCGGTATGCAGGCCTCTCACTGTTGTGGCCTCTCCCATTGCGGAGCACAGGCTCCAGATGTGCAGGCTCAGTGGCCATGGCTCGTGGGCCTAGCCAATCCGCGGCATGTGGGATCTTCCCGGACCGGGGCATGGACCCGTGTCCCCTGCATCAGCAGGCAGACTCTCAACCACTGCACCACCAAGGAAGCCCTATTTTTAGTTTTTTAAGGAAGCTTCATACTGTTTTCCATAGTAGTTGTATCAATTTACATTCCCACCAACAGTGCAGAAGGGTTCCCTTTTTACCACACCCTTTCCAGCATTTATTGTTTCTAGATTTTTTGATAATGGCCATTATGACCGGTGTGAAGTGATACCTCATTCTAGTTTTGATTTACATTTCTCTAATAATTAGTGATGTTGCGCATCTTTTCATGTGCCTCTTGGCCATCTGTATGTCTTCCTTGGTGAAAGGTCTATTTCGGTCTTCCGCCTATTTTTTAACTGTATTGTTTGTTTTTATGATATTGAGCTCCATGAGCTGTTTGTATATTTTGGAGATTAATCCTTTGTTATTTCATTTGCAAATATTTTCTCCTATTCTGAGGGTTGTCATTTTGTCTTACTTATGGTTTCTTTTGCTGTGCAAGAGCATTTAAGTTTATTTAAGTCCCATTTGTTTATTTTTGTTTTTAGTTCCGTTACTCTAGGATGTGGGTCAAAAAAGAGCTTGCTGTGGTTTATGTCAAAGAGTGTTTTACCTATGTTTTCCTCTAAGAGTTTTATAGTGTCTGGTCTTACATTTAAGTCTGTAATCCATTTGGAGTTTATTTTTGTGTATGGTGTTAGGTAGTGTTCTAATTTCATTCTTTTACATGTAGCTGTCCAGTTTTTCCAGCATCACTTTATTGAAGAGGCTGTCTTTTCTCCATTGTATGTTCTTGCCTCCTTTGTTATATATTAGGTGCCCATATGTGCACGGGTTTATCTCTGGGCATTCTGTCCTGTACCATTGATCTATATTTCTGTTTTTGTGCCAGTACCATACTGTCTTGACTACTGTAGCTTCACGGTATACTTTGAAGTTGGGGAGCCTGATTCCCCCAACTCCGTTTTTCTTTCTCAAGATTGCTTTGGATATTCGGGGTCTTGTGTTTCCATACAAATTGTAAAATTTTTTGTTCTAATTCTGTGAAGAATGCCATTGGTAACTTGATAGGGATTGCATTGGATCTGTAGATTGTTTTGGGTAGTATAGTCATTTTCACAATGTTGATTCTTCCAATCCAAGAACATGGTATATTTCTCCATCTGTTTATGTTATCTTAGAGTTCTTTCATCAGTGTTTTATAGTTTTCTGTGTACAAGTCTTTCACCTCCTTAGGCAGGCTTATTCCTAGGTATTTTATCCTTTTTATTGCAGTGGTAAATGGGAGTGTTTCCTTAATTTCTCTTCTGATTTTTCATTGTTGGTATATGCGAATGCCAGAGATTTCTGTGCATTAATTTTGTATCCTGCAACCTTAGCAAATTCATTGATTAGTTCTAGTAGTTTTCTGCTCGCATCATTAGGATTTTTTATGTGTAGTATCATGTCATCAGCAAACAGTAACAGTTTTACTTCTTCTTTTCCAATTTGGATTCCTTTCATTTCTTTTTTTTCTCTGATTGCTGTGGCTTGGACTTCCAAAACTGTGTTGAGTCAGAGTGGTGAGAGTGGACATCCTTGTCTTGCTCCTGATCTTAGTGGAAATGCTTCCAGTGTTTCACCTTTGAGTATGATGCTTGCTGTGGGTTTTTCATATATGTCCTTTATTATGTTGAGGTAGGTTCCCTATATGCCCATTTTCTGGAGAGTTTTTATCATAAATGGGTGTTGAATTTTGTCAAAAGCTTTTCTGCATATATTGAGATGATCATTTGGTTTCTGTTCCTTAATTTGTTAATGTGGTATATCACATTGATTGATTTGCATATGTGGAAGAATCCTTGCATTCCTGGGATTAATCCCACTTCATCATGGTGTATGATCCTTTTAATGTGCTGTTGGATTCTGTTTGCTAGTATTTTGTTCAGGATTTTTGCATCTGTGTTCATTAGTGATATTGGTCTATAATTTTCTTTTTTTTGATATCTTTTCCTGGTTTTGGTATTAGGTATTTGGTATTAGGGTGATGCCCATTCTGCTTTGTAGAATGAATTTGGGAGTGTTTCTCCCTCTGCAGCTTTTGGAAGAGTTTGAGAAGGATTGGTGTTAGCTCTTCTTTCAATGTTTGATAGAATTCGCCTGAGAAGCCATCTGGTCCTGGACTTTTGTTTGTTGGAAGATTTTTAATTACAGTTTCAATTTCATTACTTGTGATAGGTCTGTTTATATTTTCTAATTCTTCCTGGTTCACTCTTGGAAAATTGTACCTTTCCAAGAATTTGTCCATTTCTTCGTGGTTGTCCATTTTATTGGCATATAGTTGTTCGTAGTAGTCTCTCATAATCCTTTGTATTTCTGTGGTGTCAGTTATGATTTGTCCTTTTTCATTTCTAATTTTATTGATTTGCATCCTCTCCCTTTTTTTCTTGATGAGTCTGGCTAATGGTTTATCAATTTTGTTTATCTTCTCAAAGAACCAGCTTTTAGTTTTATTGATCTTTGCTATTGTTTCCTTCATTTCTATTTTATTTATTTCTGCTGTGATTTTTATGATTTCTTTCCTTCTACTGACTTTGGGTTTTCTTTGTTCTTCTTTCTCTAGTTTTAAGTGTATGGTTAGATTGTTTACTTGAGATTTTTCTTGTTTCTTGAGGTGAGAATGAAGTGCTATAAATTTCCCTCTTAGAACTGCTTTTGCTGAGTCCCATAGATTTTGGGTTGTCATGTTTTGTTTGTCATTTGCTTCTATGTATTTTTTAATTTCTTTGATTTCTTCAGTGATCTCTTGGTTATTTAGTAGAGCACTGTTTAGCCTCCCTGTATTTGTATTTTTTACAGCTTTTTTCCTGTAATTGGGTTCCAGTCTCATAGCATTGTGGTCAGAAAAGATGCTTGATATGATTTCAATTTTCTTAAATTTTCCGAGGCTTGATTTGTGACCCAAGATGTGATCTGTCCTAGAGAATGTGCTGTGTTCACTTGATAAGAAAGTGTATTCTACCACTTTTGGGTGGGATGTTCTATGAATATTAGTTAAATCTATCTGGTCTATTGTGTCATTTAAAACTTGTGTTTCCTTATTTATTTTCTGTTTGGATGATCTGTCCATTGGTGTAAGTGGGGTGTTAAAGTCCTCTACTGTTCTTGTGTTAATGTTGATTTCCCCTTTCATGGTTGTTAGCATTTGTCTTATGTACTGAGGTGCTTGTATGTTGTGTGCATAAACATTTATAATTGTTATATCTTCTTCTTGGATTGATCCTTTGATCATTATGTAGTGTCCCTCCTTATCTCTTGTAACATTCTTTATTTTAAAGTCTATTTTATGTGATAAAAGTATTGCTACTCCAGCTTTCTTTTGATTTCCATTTGCATGGAATATCTTTTTCCATCCCTTCACTTTCAGTCTGTATGTGTCCCTAGGTCTGAAGTGGGTCTCTTCTAGACAGCAAATGTATGGGTCTTGTTTTTGTATCCATTCAGCCAGTTTATGTCTTTTGGTTGGGGCCTTTAATCCATTTATATTCAAGGTTATTATTGATATGTATGTTCCTATTACCATTTTCTTAATTGTTTTGAGTTTTTTTTTTTTTTTTTTTGCGGTACGTGGGCTTCTCACTGTTGTCGCCTCTCCCGTTGTGGAGCACAGGCTCCGGACCCGCAGGCTCAACGGCCACGGCTCACGGGCCTAGCTGCTCCGCAGCATGTGGAATCTTCCTGGACCGGGGCATGTACCCATGTCCCCTGCATCGGCAGGCGGACTGTCAACCACTGCGCCACCAGGGAAGCCCCTTGAGTTTGTTTTTGTGGGTGTTTTTCTTCTTTTGTGTTTCCTGCCTGGAGACGTTTCTTTAGCATTTGTTGTAAAGCTGGTTTGGTGATGCTGAATTCTCTTAGCTTTTGCTAGTCTGAAAAGCTTTTGATTTCTCCATCGAATCTGAATGAGATCCTTGCTGGGTAGAGTAACTTTGGTTGTGGGTTTTTCTCTTTCATCACCTTAAGTATATCATGGCACTCCCTTCTGGCCTGCAAAGTTTCTGCTGAAAAATCAGCTGATAACCTTATGGGGGATTCCCTTGTATGTTATTTGTTGCTTTACCCTTGCTGCTTTTAATATTTTTTCTTTGAATTTAATTTTTGTTAGTTTGATTAATATGTGTCTTGGTGTGTTTTTCCTAGGGTTTATCCTGTATGGGACTCTCTTTGCTTCGTGGACTTGATTGACTATTTCCTTTCGCATGTTAGGGAAGTTTTCGACTATAATCTCTTCAAATATTTTCTCAGATCCTTTCTTTTTCTATTCTTCTCTGGGACCCCTATAATTCGAATGTTGGTGTGTTTAGTGTTGTCCCAGAGGTCTCTGAGATTGTCTTCAATTCTTTTCGTTCTTTTTTCTTTATTTTGCTCCTTGGCAGTGATTTCCACCATTATGTCTTCTAGCTCAGTTATTCATTGTTCTGCGTCAATTATTCTGTTATTGATTCCTTCTAGTGTATTTTTCATTTCAGTTATTATGTTGTTCATCTCTGTTTGTTTGTTTTAGTTCTTCTAGATCTTGGTTAAACATTTCTTGTATTTTCTCAGTCCGTGTCTCCATCCTATTTCCGAGATTCTGGATCATCTTTACTATCATTACTGTGAATTGTTTTTCAGGTAGATTGCCTGTTTCCTCTTCATTTATTTGTTTGGATTTTACCTTGCTCTTTCATCTGTAACATATTTTTTTGTTGTCTCTTTTTTTTTTTTTTTTTTTTTTTTTATGGGTGGGATTGTGTTTCTGTCTTACTGGTTGTTTGGCCTGAGGCTTCCAACACTGGAATTTGTAGGCTACTGGGTAGAGGTGGGTTTTGGTGCTGAGATGAGGAACTCCATGAGACCTCACTCTGATGAATATTGCCTGGGGTCTGAGGTTCTCTGTTAGTTCAGTGGTTCGGACTCAGAGCTCCCACTGCAGGAGCTTCAGCCCCACCAATGGCTCATGAACGAATATTCTGCAAGCTGTGTGGGATGGCAAAAAAAAAAAAGAGAGAACAATAACAAAGTTAAAATTAAAATTAGAGTAGGAAACTAACAGATATGTTAGAAAGAATATAAAAATAAAAATATAGATGAATCAACAACTGGAAGGTACATCAGTACCAGAATAATAAAAAAGAGGAGGGAAAAGAAAAAAAAAAAAGAAAATAAAAAGGGCAGAAAAGGCCTTGGCTGTGGAGGGCAGGGCCTGAGCCGGGGGCGAGGTTTGGATGGTGGGCGGGGCCTATGCTTAGGACCCACAAGGCTGGAAAAGGCCCTGGGGGTTGTGGGGGGTAGGGCTTAGGCTCAAGGAACTGATGGGGCCCAGGCATGCCCCCCACCCCTGATCTCAGAGGGCACGGGACCTCACCTGGGAGCCCAGCAGGCTTCCTGTGTTCAAATGGGCAGGGCAAACATGCTCCTCTCCTCTCCTGCTCCTCCAGTCTGGGAGGGCCCCTACCCCCTGCAACTCCTGATCTCCCCGGCCTCCCTCCTATGTCCCCAGGACCAGTGCAGCTGGGGGGGTGGGGGCCTTGGAGGGCAGGGGACCGGCCTGGGAGCTCAGCAGGCTCCCTGGGCCCGAGTGGGTGGGGCAGACTCCCTCTTGCTCCTCCCGGATGGCTTCTCCCCCTGCCTCTGCTGATCTCCCCAGCCTCAGGGGCCCTGATCCTATCTGGACTCCACTTCTCCTCCCCACTCAGTCCTCCCACATCCTATCTACCGGTTCACGTGGGGGTTCCTCCCATTTCCTTGGGCATCAGAGTCCTTCACCAGCAGGCGGCAGGCACCCTAGTTGTGGGGAGATGCTAACTCTGCGTCTTCCCACACCGCCATCTTGACTCCCTTGTTTTTGTTTTTTAATGGTCATCTAACTGTTGACTTAGTACTGCTTATTGAAAAGACTTTCGTTTTTTCACTGCGTGTTAGAGCTCTTAATCAAGTGTCCATATATGCATGGGGCTTATGAATTCTCTGTTCTGTTCCATTGATTTATTTATCTATCCTTACATTAATACCATACTATCTTAATTACTGTTGCTTAAATCAAATCTTGGTATCAGGTCAATCCTTCTACCTAGTTATTTTTCCATAAGCATATATTGGCTAATTTTGACCATTTATATATCTATATAATTTTTCGAGTCATCTTGCCTATTTCTAAAAAAAAAAAAAAGAAAAGAAAGGAAAAAAGAAAATGCTGGGATTTTGATTGGGATTTTATTGATTCTGTAAGTCAATATAGAGAGAATTGACATCTGATTCTCTGTTTTTATGTGGGTCAAAAGTTTGTTCATTTAATTTAATTTTCCAGGTTTTTTCACAGGGGGTTGTTTCTAACACCTTATCTTTTTGATATCATAGATTCTGCTGTGATGCTACCTTTTCCGTTCTTGATAGTATTTATGTAAGGCTTCTCTCTGTTTTTATTGATCAGTCTCACCAAGGATTCATCAATTTTCTTTTGGTTTTACTGACCTTTCTCTTGTTTATTTTCTAATCATTTATTTTGGCTTGAATTATTATTTTCTTCCTCTCTCCTTTGAATTTAATTTGCTGTTCGTTTTTTAATAAATTCTTGAGATGAATGCTTAAATTCTTTTTTAAAAATATATCCATTTAAAGCTGTACATTTTTCTCTAAGAACAACTTTAACTGTATCCCATACATTTCAGGTACTATCATTATAATTTAATTAAGCATATTTTCTTATCTCTATTGTGATGTCTTCTTTGATCCATGGGTTTTTTAAAAGTGCATTTTGCAATTTCTATACATAAAGCTTTTTTTTCTTTTCATTTATCTTTCTGTTATTGTTTTCTAGCATGATTTTATTTTGGTCCTTTACTCACAGAACATATTCTGAACACTTTCAATCCTTTGACATGCACTGAGACTGCTTTTATGGCCCAACGTATGGCCAATTTTTGTAAATGTTATGTATGTATCTTAAAGGAGTGTGTATATTTCTAGTTATTAGTAGAATTGTTTTGTATATACTGATTAGGTCAAATTTGTTAATTTTGTTCAAATATTCTATTACCTTACTGATCATTTTGTCCATTTGTTCTCAGTTACTGAGAATTATGTGTTATATCTTCTTGCTTTATATTAATGTATCTTGAGGCATGTATTATTATACATGCCTACAAATATAGAATTGTAATTATCTTAAGATTTTTCTCATTATCAAATGTCTGTCTTCTGTTTTAGGAAACGCTTTTGGCCTTAAAATCTAGTTTGTCTGATATGAATATTTTGGTTAGTGTTTGCCTGGTAGATCATTTCCTATCCTTATACTATCAAACTTTCTATGCCCTTGTGTTTTATATGTGTTTCTTGAAAGCAACATTTCATTTTGTTTTTTTTTTTTCCATTGCTTGGTTTTTAATTGGAATTCTAGCCCTTTATCTGTGATAACTTTGCAAAGTTTTCTCGCAGTTTGAGTCAAACTATCTTCTATCTAGAATTTTGGTCATAATCTGAGAGCCTTTTCCTATACCCTGGTTATAGGAGAATTCACCCATGTGCTCTTCTAGTACTTTTTTGAGTTTTATTTTTACATTTAGATCTCTGATTCATTTGGAGTTTCTTCCCTGCATATGGTGTGACGAATATATCTAATTTTATTTTCTTCCAAATAATCGTGCAGTTACCCCTAAATCATTTTTTTAAAGACTGTCTTTACTGCAGTGGTTATCACCTTTATCATATACTAGATTTGCTGTGTAGTTGGGTATATTTCTGGACTTTCTGTTCTATTCCTTTTGTTTGTCTGCGTGTTCATGTGCTGGTACAAGTTCGTTCTAATTATAGAGGCTTTGTAGCACGTTTTAATGTATAGTAGGTCTATTCCGCCTTGAGAATTCTTTGTTTTTTACTGTCCTAGCTATTCTTGGATATTTATTTTTCCATATCTATTTCAGGTTCAGCTGTTAGGTCCATAAAAGTGCTCATTGGAATTTTTACTGGGATTGCATTAAATTTGTAAAATAGCTTAAAAAACTGACACCTTGATGAAGCTGAGATGGCCTGATGGACGACAAGGAATGTCTTACCATTTGTTTCAGGTTACTCATGTGTGTTTCATGAGTGCTTTACAGTTTTGTTTTTTTTTTTTAATTAGATTTTGAACATTTTTTGTTATGTCATTCCTCAATATTTATGTTTTAAATTGCTGTTGCAAATGGAGTTTTTACCCATTATGCCTTCTTACTGGCTATTTGCACGTACCAATGCTATTGATTTTTTTTAATAGATCTTTATTGGAGTATAATTGCTTCACAATACTGTGTTAGTTTCTGTTGTGCAACAAAGTGAATCAGCCATATGCATACATATATCCCCATATCCCCTCCCTCTTGAGCCTCTCTCCCACCCTCCCTATCCCACCTTTCTAGGTCATCACAAAGCACCGAGCATATTAATTTTATATCCTGAATTATTTTTGAGATGAGCTGTTTCCTTGATGAATTTTTTTTTGAAATCCTTTTTGAATGGTTTAATTTATATTTTTTCTCTAGGGTTTTCAAGTATAATATCTGCAAATAGAGATATTTTTATTTCCATTTCATATGCCTCTTATTGTTTTGTCTAGTCCAGTTGCACTGACTAGTACTTCCAGAATAATATGTCTATGTAGTTTTTTAAATTGAACATTTTATTTTGAGATAATTGTGGATTCGTATGCAGATGTAGTAAGTAATGGAGAGATCCCATGTATCCTTTTTCCAGGTACCCCAATGGTAATACCTGTACTACAATATCAAAAGCAGAATACTGACAATGATACAGCCAAGATAGAGAACCATTATATCACCACAAGATTCCCTCATGTTGCTCAGTTTATTAGTCACATGCACTTTCTTTCCTTTTGCTTGTATCCGCTTCTTAAATCATGACAACGAATATGTTCTTCTTTTCTATGATACTTGTCATTTAAGAATGGTATGTAAATGGAATTGCACAATTTGGAAACTTTGGGATTGGCTTTTTTCATTTAGCATATTTCCCTGGCGATTCATCCTAGTTGTTGCATGCATCAATAATTTGTTCTGTTTATGGCTGGGTAGTATTCCATGGTATGGCTATACCATCATTTGTTTAACTGTTTACCCATTATGTCTGAATTATTTACATGTTTTGGCTATTATGAAAAAAGTTGCTGTGATAATTCATGGAGAGATTTTTGTGTGAACATAAGTCTTCATTTCTGTGGATAAATGCCCCAGAATACAGTTGTAAGATCATAGTAGCTGCATGTTTAATTTTGTAAGAAACTGACAAACTGTTTTCCATAGTGATTGTACCATTTTACATTCCACCTAGTACTGTATGAGCCATCTAGTTTCTCTGTATCCTTGCCAGCATTTGAGGTTGTTACTGTTTTTTTACTTAAGCCTTTCTGATAGGTATATAGTGATATTATGATTGTAATTTTAATTTCCCTAATGGTTAGTGATGTTGAACAACTTTTCATGTGTTTGTTAGCTGTATATTCTCTTTGGTGAAACTTCTGTTAATGTGTTTTGTTTGTTTTCTAATGAAATTTTTACTTTCTGTTTTAAGAATTCTTTATATATTCTAGGTGTTAGTCCTTTGTCAGATATGTGGTTTGCAGATATTTTCCCCCAGTCTGTAGCTTGTCTCTTCATTCTCTTCACATGGTCTTTCACAGAGCAAAAGTTTTAAATTGTGACTATGTCCAGTTTATCAATTTTTCCTTCTATGGATTGTGTTTTTGGTATCAAATCTAAAAACTATTTGCCAAGCACTAGATTCTAAAGCTTTTTCTATTATGTTTGCTTCTAGAAGTTTTACAGTTTTATGTTTTACATTTAAGTCTCTGATCTACTTTGAGTTAATCTTTGTATAAGGTATGAAGTGTAGGTCAGAGTCCTTTTTTTTTTTTTTTTTTTTTGCCATGTGTGTATTTTTAAAAGCTCCTCAGATGACTGATGAGTGGCCACAGTTGAGAATCATTGAAATAGATGATCAACAAAACCATTTCGGGTCCTGAAAGTTTATGAAATGCTCTTCTCAAAATGTATTGAGGAGCACTATATGTTAATTAGGACTCTAAGGACAAGGGAGCAAAATGAATTTGGTGAATGTGGCATAACAAGGAACTTTCTTGGAACTTAATTAGAGTCAGAATTCTGGATACATGAGAGAAACTCCTATCATCTGGGGGAATTGTCTGTATTTGGGAGGGTGTGATGGCAGAGTGATCCCAGAGTGGAGAAGATGCTGCAGATTACAGCTTTTTGTGTACTGAATTACTTTCTCAATTCCTTGCATAAGGTTGGGACTACATGCATTTTTTTGTTGAAAACTAATGATAAAAAGACTTCACTTTATTGAAACTTTATAAGTTTTTCTAGGTGTTCTAGTGTAAATAGTTTATAGTGTTATAACTTATCTGTTAGTTATACATATGGTATTTTATTAGGAAGAAGAGAAAATATCATTAATTTCTAATATTTAATTTAGACACATGGAATATAAATTAGATAACAAATATTTAAGTGAATTTATTAAGGAAAAAATTAAATAGTCATGCAAGATTAGATTGGAAGAAAGGGAAAAATTGAGAAAGTATATGAGTTTATTCATTTTTAACAAATATTTGTCTTTCTGACAGGTACAGTTCTAGGCACTTGGGATATGTCAGTAAATAAAAGAAATTGCTCTTGTAGAGCTTAATTTCTAGCAAGGAGGATCGTCAATGAACAATAAATATAATAAGTAAATTATATAGATATTAGGTTTAACGCAGTGAAAAAAAGAAAAACAGAACAAGGTGTGGGACATTGGGAGTTGTGCAGGTCGGGGAGAGGTTGGGTTTCAATGTTTAGCAAAGTGGAAAGGATAGAATTTAATGAAAAGATGACATTTTGGCAGAGATTTGAAGGAGATGGAAGGAGATGAGGGAGTGTGAGATGTCTGGCAAACAGTAAGACAGTGGGAAGAGCCGGTGCAAAGGCCATAAGGCAGGAAGGTATCTAGTATGTTTCTATATTTTGAATTTTGTAAGTTAATCACAAATCACTTACAAAGTTCATAATGTCAAACATGTAACCGAGACTTAATGAACATAAGCTAATTTTATAAATACATTTTCTTACGGTGGTAGGGCAACTCCTCATCTGGGGTTCATATTGCCTTGTCAGAGGGCCTGAGATTATGAACTTTGTTTTAAATCCCTTCATAACACAGTTCTTCTTGATGTTCTGAACTCTGGCTTACTCAGGCCCAGACATGAGTACTTAAGGCAGTCCTAGGTTTCCTCAAACTCCCAGAGTTAATATTGTAGCCTGAGTGTAATGGAAAATACTTGGAGAATTTGTGTGGAAACCTTTTTTATTTTCAGCTTTTTTTTGCTCAAATTGAGTGTTTCACTTTCAGGGAAAGAGTGGTTCAAAGAATAATTAGGATTCCTTTTTTTCTGATTTAATAAATTTTGAATACCATTCCTCCTTTAAGGATAGGTATTTCAGCTTTTATTTTTCATGAGTAGCAAGTTTTTTTTTTTTTTTAAGGAAGTTCAAGCCCAGTTGTATTCTGTTTTTACTAATGACTTGAGGTATATCAATTATGACATCGTATACTAATGTGTATAGTAATGTAGTTATAGAGTGTGTTTTTAAATAGTAGGCTGTGTGGTCCCACACTATTCTGATTTGATGGTTCCCAGTATCTGATTTTTAAGTCAATTCCATATTGTCCTATATTAAATTGTCAATTGTCTCTACTTCCAATTCTGGCACTCCCTCCACGTTAATCTGTATTAATGCAGAAAAATGTAAGTAATTTAATAGGAAAATAGCTTACTTTCTACTTAATTATCTGTAAGAAAAGCTCTGTGTGATAATTTGAAGATTTTGAAAATACGTTTCAAGAGAATAGACTGGTTTTTATTTCTTATTATTTTCAAGGGAATAAACTGGGTTTTAATATTCTTTATTTTTTAACACCAAGTTAAAATGACACTTGCAAAGTTATTTTAAAAAATATGTAACCTCTTTTTCCCTTAATCAGTAGTGAAAAAGGAAATGAATGATGACTTGAAAAAAGAAATACCTTTGTATTATCTGTGTAAGTTGATCTTCTAGTGAACTTATGGTTATTCATTATAATATTGATTTAGTTAGGAAATTATGTTTTTGCTTGTCTTATTTAAAAGGGAAAATAGCTTAAAATAGACATAATTATATATTGAAGCCATTTCTTTTTATCAAGGACCTTTGAAAACAAAAGGAGTTATATAAAAGTAAAAAGTAAAATGATAATTTATAAGTTTGACCCTAAAAATCTCTTTTTGGTTTTATTGTTTATAAAAAGCCACACATGCTAGGTACTATTGAGATGGGGTATCACTTTTAGGTTTACATTTTTTTCTTGTTGATGCTATTTCCAATAGTATGCAATCAATTATTTATACCACATCTTGAATTTGAATTTGAGAATACCTTTATCAGATCACTTTGGGAACATGCAGGATAAAGATCCAGAGGGAAAACCAGGAAAATGTATGACTTTTGAATTTTCAATTAACTATAGATGTCCTTTTACATTTCTACCTTGCCTTTGTTTCTTCTTGTATCTTGGAACAACACCTTAAAGACATAGACTCTATCTCTTTCTAAAAAAACTCCTTTGTTTCCTATTATACTGTTTATTGTGGGGGAGGGGAACCCCCACTAGGATTATTATTATTATTATTATTTTTTGCATTACGCGGGCCTCTCACTGTTGTGGTCTCTCCCATTGCGGAGCACAGGCTCAGCGGCCATGGCTCACAGGCCCAGCCGCTCCGCGGCATGGGGGATCTTCCCGGACCGGGGCACGAACCCGTGTCCCCTGCATCGGCAGGCAGACTCTCAACCACTGCGCCACCAAGGAAGCCCTAGGATTATTTTTAAAGTACTGACACCAAATCAGGAAATAAACATACGCCTTGATTTCAGATATTCTTGCTTCTTGTAACTGAGCATACAATACAGTACAAAATACAATAATGCTGGTTGTATTTTCTTGATCCTGTTCTTAATTTTTTATTTATTTAGTTTTTGGCCACGCTGCGTGGCTTGTGGGATCTTAGTTCCCCGACAAGGGATTGAACCTGGGCCCTCTGCAGTGAAAGCACCATGTCCTAACCACTGTACTGCCAGGGAATTCCCAGATCCTGCTTATAAAATATGGTGACCATTGAGATAAGTTTCATGCCCTAGGTGTCTTGCTTTCTTTGATATTACCATTAAATAAGCCTTTGTTTGGCAGTTAAAATATTGACATAAGCAATTTAGGACTTTTTCACAGATTTGGAAGAGAAGCAGAAAACAAGGGAATTGGAAATCTAACTTAAAGGCAGCAGAGTGCAATCTAATTTGTAAACTCTCAGTCTGTCCCTCTTAAATTTATTTCATGTAGTTGCATTGAATGAAGTCTTGCAGCAAATTGCTTGAGGCTTTTTAAAAATAAGTTTTAAAAAACATTTTTAGTAAATAACTTAGAACTAAACTGTTTAGTGTCTTAAGTTCTTTCAGCTTTATAATAATAGAATTTGCTATCTAATAAAAGGATAGTAAGATTTTTCTTCCTATTAGTTTTTATATATTGTGAATAAGGAAGAAATCTTTTAAAGGAAATTTTAATTTAAAAAACCTTTAATTATCGTGAGGTAGAGTGATCTGTATTTTTTCCTCTTTTATTTTTGAACATAAATTAATTATTATTAATGTTAATTATAAACACAAAGTTATCAGTTATATTTTACGATTATGTTTATTGCTTAAAAAATTTGTTTGATACAGGGATTCCACGAACACTTAAAAATTTTCATGTACAGATTTAACTTTTGCAAATTAGAAAGTGTGTTAAGTTGATATTTATTTCCAAAAATAGGATGACAAAATTTAAATCCATGTTTAGTAATTTAAATTTGTGCAAAACAGCCTTATTTCAAATGAAAGAAAATTTTGAAGTTTAGTGTCTTTGATACCTAAATGGAATGCTACATTATTTAGCTAGGTGAAGAAAGTAAAATTTAAGGTCCTAGTTTACTCAGTTGAGAAGCAAGTACTTTCCTCTCTAACTCTGCCCAGCACATACAGGCAATGCAGGAATTTGCTTCATTGTTCTATTTTAGTTTGGAAAATTATCATTTTCTCTTACAAATATTATTGCTCTTTTAATTAAGGATGATTAAAAACACTTCAGGGACTTCCCTGGTGATGCAATGGTTAAGAATCTACCTGCCAATGCAGGGGACATGGGTTTGAGCCCTGGTCTGGGAAGACCCCACATGCCGCGGAGCAGCTGAGCCCATGCGCCACAATTACTGAGCCTGTGCTCTAGAGCCTGCGAACCACAACTGCTGAGCCCATGTGCCACAACCACTGAAGCCTGCACGCCTAGAGCCTGTGCTCCGCAACAAGGGAAACCACTGCAGTGAGAAGCCCGTGCACTGCAACGAAGAGTAGCCGCCGCTTGCTGCAACTAGAGAAAGCCCACACACAGCAATGACGATCCAATGCAGCCAAAAATAAATAAATTAAAAAATAAATTTATTAAAAAAAAACTTCACCTTGAAAAAATACCTTATTTTTGTACATTTAAAACTTGAAATGATAAATATAGCCTACCAATGAAATTATTGGCCAGGCAAACATCATTTTAATTTTTTAAATTATATATTCTACTTCTATATTTAAAGTGGTGATTTTAGTGCTAATAAGAACTAACAAGTGTGATCTCATACTTATTATGGGCAACCATGAAAAACCTCATCCAAAAGTTATAAGGTTTAAAATATAATGCTGGTAGCTACCAGCTGCTAAAGAATTTCATTTGCTGATTGTATTCTTTTACTCCTTTGTAATTTAAATGTCTTTATTTAAAAAGTTTGACTTAAGGATATTGTAAAGTATATAGCATTTTAAGATTAGATGGTATCCAGAACATACAGTCCAATGAGTTAGTCCAATGTAATTGGAGGAATTATTAAATGACACTGACCTCATTTCCTTTAGAACAATGAAAATTAATAGTTTCACGTTTTATTAGGCTGATATTCCAGATGTAGTGTACATTTAATTAAGTGTAGTTTCCTTTTAGTTATGGTATGTGTATCTGTTTTTTGTCGCAAATTCTTTCTAGTTTTACAGTTTTCCACATGTTTTCTTTCACCATTTATGATTTTTTTCAAAGCAGAACTATAAGGATTTAAATCACTTTAGCATGCAGCAAAACAGTTCCCATTCAAACAATAAACGCCATTTTAAAAGCCTTTAGATCTTCTGTCACTTCATAAATATAAATGTATAAAAACGTTATGCAGTTGTAGTGCCCACCTGCTAATTAAATGCAGATTTTCTCAAACTTACTTAAAATCTGTCTGTTTGTTTCAACTCTGTCTCTGTTCAGAATACATATGGCCCTTGTGAAACTAATTATGCTTATGGAGCAGCTGTTAAATTTAGTGCAACTAATTTTATCCAATATTTTACATTTTAATTGATTACCTGTGAAGAAATTAGCAAATTAACACTTATTGTACAGTAACTGAATGGTCTTTTATGGTTACTTTCAGATTTAACAAGTGAACCAAGCACTGATGGAATAAAGACATTTCTAGGACTTTTAGACAGTAGAGTTATTGGTGGATCTTGATTATCTGGTGTGAAAATTTAGGAAGACTGATGAGTGATGCCAAGCATCTGTGTGTTCTGTACCTTAAACATGAGCAGCAGATTGGAAAGTAATGGCTTTTTCACAGAATTTTGGTAACATATGGGCTTATCTGGATCTGAGAAGTCTTTGAAGATCTTTGAACTTGACTAAATGACTTAACCTTTGCCACAGTGGGTGGGTTATATGCTTTTTTAGCAGGGGAGGCATTGGCATTCTGCATATATATATATATTTTTTTTTTTTTTGCTTTTTTTTCTTCCCAATTCTACCTTTTAATATCTTCTCTTAAAAATGGGGGGACTAGAGATGATGATGGGGTATTTTTGAAGATTGACATGAGAATTCCAAGATATTTAGTTGACTGGATCTGCTTATAATAAGGTGAGGTTAAATCTTTTGATAATGTTTTAGAAATGAATCTGTATAGATATTTATTTTCTTTTTTATAGGTTTTATTGGAAAATGATACTGCAGTCAGATCTTACTGGCAGTGGGCTGTAGTTGAAAGGACGTGGACAAATGTCGGTTCATATTTCAGCTCTATCACACATTGGTTCTGTGGCCTCTGAACTTTTCAGAGTTCAGTTTTCTCAAAGCAAAAACCAAACCAAACCAAAAAAATAGCCCAACTTGCCTGCCCCCAAAGCAAGAAAAAAAATTCCCACCAAACACCAAAAGGTGATGACAGTAACAACTATATGTTTAAATACTCTGGAGAATTAAAAGAGATAAAATAGATGAATATAGCTGACATACTTCTTATCATGTAGAAGTCCTTAGTAATAATAGGGGCAAATATTGTGCCCTACAGCATTTTGCTAAAGAGATACACTAAACAAGTATATTATTTTGCATATTTTAGAGCATTAAGTATCAAATAAATGCAGGATTGGCTTTGATTTTTATTTACCAGCTTTGAATTCTGATAATTCAGTTGTAAAACTTGATGCAAGTTTTAGGTCCAAGTAAGTGTATCTGAAATTTTGATAAGAAAGATTCTTCTTCAGTTAGGACACTATGAATAGGGAATTACTGTGTCAGAAATATACAAACAAACCCTGTTTACAAACACTTGGTCTATAGCAACTAGAGGCTTCATCCTCTGCCCCTAGTGAGGACAGTTAACCTTGGTTTTGCAGTTTAAAACACTTGGCAACTTTACTGATCCAGATAGATTTCTCTAAAGTAGATATAGGATCAAGTATTGACCAAAGCTGAAGAGTATTAACCCACTTAATTTATCTTAGTTAAAATTCAGAATGTGTGTTTTTTCCCCCAAAGAAATAGCATTTTGTTGTTGGGTATATTTGAAATAGTCTTTTAATACAAGGTTTAAGGTATTTTCTGTCAATAGGCTTCTGTGAATTGGATTGAAAAGCCATAGTGATTTTTATGTGTTTCAAATAACAGACTTATAAATGAAGTTTCAAATAATTTTTTTAGCCTTTGCATGGAGAATTTTAAGCATTCATTAAAACAGAGAATAGTATAATAAACCCTCATGTAGCCATGATCTATCTTCATCAGGTAGTATTTTGTCAATATCAAGGCTTGCTTTTAAGCTTTGTTATTAGGATGGATCCAGAATACCTTTACTCTATGGCTAATTTAGCTCCAGAATTAATACTTGACTCTTTACAATATCTTATGTACAAAGTGTCTCAACTCTGGCAGGTAGAACACTACTTCTCCCCAATGTGTTATTCTGGATTTCTGTTGCTGTCCAGTGTATTTTTCCCTGGTCCCTTGGAATTTCATTTCACATATTTGTAGACTGGAACTTGTCAAAGATCTAGAGAGCCTCTGCAGATTTCTGGATCCCTGTCTCTGTCCAACTTCCTTCAGTTTGGTATAATGCCTTACAAAGTCTAGCCCCTTGGCTTCCTTGAAGGTCTGTCTCTGTCTCCCTAACTCAGCGAGTCTATGAAGCTTCATTTGAGTTCCCTCTCCTTGCTCTGTGGCTTGGAAACTTCCCCAAGGCAGTAAGCCGGGACAATCCTAGGGTTCCCTTTTTTGTTTCCCTTTTCTTGGGGAATTACACTTCTGTGCTGCCAATTGTCCGATGTCTGACATAGTTGTTAAATACATTTTGTTTTCTTTTCTACTTGTTTATGGTGGGAGGGGTATTCCCATGGCCTTTAACCCCTATGGGCAAAAGGCCATTTAACTGCAAAATTGATTATTTTATTTATGATTTCTGTATTTTTCTTTGTCATTTCCACCAGGGGTTTATCAATTTTACTAATCTTCTCTAAGAATTAACTTTGTCTTTCTTGATCTTCTGATTCATTATTTTAAAAATTTTTTTCTTTATTTCTTTCCTTTTACCTTCTTTGAGTATAGTTTTCTATTCTTTTTGTAGCTCCTTGAGATGGAAGCTTAGATCATTTATTTTAGCTTTTATTCTTTTCTAATATGTGTATTCAGTGCTACAAATTTTCCTCTTCACTGTACTTTAGCTATAGCCTACACATTTTTTTTTTTTTTTTTGCGGTACACGGGCCTCTCAGTGTTGAGGCCTCTCCCATCACGGAGCACAGGCTCCGGATGTGCAGGCTCAGCGGCCACGGCTCACGGGGCCCAGCTGCTCCGTGGCATGTGGGATCTTCCCAGACCAGTGCATGAACCCGTGTTCCCTGCATCGGCAGGCGGACTCTCAACCACTGCGCCACCAGGGAAGCCCATAGCCTACACATTTTTGATGTGCCGTATTTTAGTTTTCATTCAGTTTAAATAAAACTGTGACTTCATCTTTCCCATGGGTTATATAGAAATATGTTACTTAATTTCCAAACATTTGGAGGCTTTTCTAGTTGTCCTTTATTTTTCTTATTTTCTTCACTGTAGTTAGAGAACATAATCTGAAAGACCTTTCAATTTTGAAATGTGTTGAGATTAGCTTTATGGCCCATCATAAGATTTATTTTAGGAAATATTACAGATACACTTGATTAAAAAGGTTAAATAGGTGAATTTAACCATTTGTTCTAATCTTCTATATCTTTACTTTTTTTTTTCCATTTAAAACCTGCTTATTTTATCAGTTACTAAGAGAGCTCACAGACAGCTCTTGATTGTAGATTTGTCTGTTTTTCATCAATTTCTACCAGCTTCTGCTTTATATATTTTGAGGCTCTGTAAATAAGTGTATGCAAATTCAGGATAGTTTTATATTCTTTTTGGAGTGACCTTTTCATGAAAGTCTCTATTTCTAGAAATATTTCTTACTTTGAAATGATGTTTCAGATCATGTATAATGTTGATGTAATTTCACCATCTTTTTGTTAGTGCTTGTATGATATCTTTTTCTTTTCTTTTACTTTCAAACTTTCTGTTTTTATATTTAACATGTTCATTTTGAAAACTCGCTATAGTTTTTTTTTTTAGTCTGACAGTCTTTTTCCCTCAGTTGTATCATTTAGTCTATTTATGTTTATTGATTCCTGTTATATTTGGATTTAAATCTTCCATCTTATTCTTTGTTTTCTATATGTCCAATCCATTTTTTTCTTTTTTCTACTTTCTTACCTTCTTTGGATTACTTTTATTAGCTTGTTAGCTTACTTTCTTTTTTTGTTGTTATTGAAGTATAGATGAATTACAGTGTTGTGTTAATGACTGCTGTACAGTAAAGTGACTCAGTTATACATATATATATTCTTTTTCATATTCTATTCCATTAGGGCTTATCACAGGATATTGAATACAGTTCCCTGTGCTATACAGTAGGACCTTGTTGTTTATCCATTATATATAATATCAGTTTGCATCTGCTAATCCCAAACTCCCAATCCATCCCTCTCCCACCTCCTTAGCTTAGTTTCTTTTAATTTTGCTTTGAGTGCTTAACCTAGAAATTGTAGCATGTCCTTGACTTTAGTAAGTCTAACATAAATAAGTACTTTTGTCACTTTTTTTTCTTGTAGTTTTAGTAGTTAAGGATAGCTTAACTAGGTGTAACATTGTGAGCACACGTTTTCCCCCTTGAGCTCCTCAAGGAAAATTAAAGCCATTTTTTTGTTGTGTATCTCACAGTTGAGCAGACTGATGCCAACTTGACTTTCTTTATATCAACTTGATCAGTGTTCTTTTTCTTTTATCATTAATGTGCAGTAACTTCATCAGGATCTATCTCAGAGTTGATTGTGGTTAATCCATTTCCCCATATATACAGTGGATCCTTTCTACATGTAGATTCTTTTAGTTCCAAAAGTGTCTTTGGATTATGATTGTAATATTAGTTCTCTTACCTTGTTTTTTCTTCTTCTGGAGCCTTAGTGAGGTTTGATGTTCGTTGTCTGCCTTGTCTATTACTTACTTCTTGTCCTTTCTGCTACTTTTATTGTATTTAAAAAAATTTTGGGGGGACTTCCCTGGTGGCGCAATGGTTAAGAATCCACCTGCCAATGCAGGGGACACGTTTGATCCCTGGTCTGGGAATATCCCACATGCCACAGAGCAATGAAGCCTGTGTGCCACAACTACTGAGCCTGCGCTCTACAGCCCACAAGCCACAACTACTGAGCCTGCGCACCTAGAGCCCGTGCTCTGCCACAAGAGAAGCCACCACAGTGAGAAGCCTGCGCACTGCAACGAAGAGTAGCCCCCGCTCGCAGCAACTAGAGAAAGCCCGCGTGCAGCAACGAAGACCCAACGCAGCCAAAAATAAATAAATAATTAAAAATTTTTTTATTGGAGTATAGTTGATTTACAATGTTGTGTTAGTTTCAGGTGTACAGCCAAGTGAAACAGTTATACATATATCCACTCTTTTTTAGATTCTTTTCCCATACAGGCCATTACAGAGTATTGAGTAGAGTTCCCTGTGCTATACAGTAGGTCCTTATTAGTTACCTATTTTATATATAGTAATGTGTATATGTCAGTCTAAATCTCCCAATTTATCCCCCCCCTTACCCCCGGTAATCATAACTTTGGTTTCTACATCTGTAACTCTGTTTCTGTTTTGTACATAAGTTCATTTATACCATTTTTTTAGATTCCACATATAAGTGATTTCATATGATATTTGTCTTTCTCTGTCTGACTTCACTCAGTGTGACAATCTCTAGGTCCATCCATGTTGCTGCAAGTGGCATTATTTCATTCTTTTTTATGGCTGAGTGATATTCCACTGTATATATGTACCACATATTCTTTATCCATTCCTCTGTTGATGGACATTTAGGTTGCTTCCATGTCCTGACTATTGTAGATAGTGCTGCAGTGAACATTGGGGTACATGTCTCTTTTGAATTATGGTTTTCTCTGGATATATGCCCAGGAGTGGGATTGCTGGATCATATGGTAGCTCTATTTTTAGTTTTTTTTTTTTTTTTTTTTTTTGCGGTACGCGGGCCTCTCACTGTTGTGGCTTCTCCCGTTGCGGAACACAGGCTCCGGACGCGCAGGCTCAGCGGCCATGGCTCACGGGCCCAGCCGCTCCGCGGCATGTGGGATCTTCCCAGACCAGGGCACGAACCCGTGTCCTCTACATCGGCAGGTGGACTCTCAACCGCTGCGCCACCGTGGAAGCCCTATTTGTAGGTTTTTAAGGAACCTCCATACTGTTCTCCATAGTGGCTGTACCAATTTACATTCCCACCAACAGTGCAAGAGGGTTCCCTTTTCTCCACACCCTCTCCAGCACTTATTGTTTGTAGATACTTTGATGATGGCCATTCTGACCAGCATAAGGTGATACCTCATTGTAGTTTTGATTTGCATTTCTGTAATAACTAGTGACGTTGAGCATCTTTTCATGTGTTTTTTAGTGATCTGTATGTCTTCTTTGGAGACATGTCTGTTTAGATCTTCTGCCCATTTTTTGATTGGGTTGTTTGTTATTTTGATATTGAGCTCAGTAATTTTGGAGATTAATCCTTTGTCTGTTGTTGCATTTGCAAATATTTTCTCCCATTCTGAGGGTTGTCTTTTTGTTTTGTTTATGGTTTCCTTTGCTGTGCAAAGCTTTTAAGTTTCATTAGGTCCCATTTGTTTATTTTTGTGTTTAATTACTTTTTTTTAAAGTTTCTTTTTCTTGGCTCTTTTATCAGTAATGCCTATGTTTCTTATTATATGCTGTGTTTAATTAATGTTGGAATGTTATGTTATAGTCTCTTCTTCACTTTTTGTGTTGTGTATTTGTATCACCTGACAAATTTGGTTCCAACTTTGATTCATTTCTCATAGTTGCTTTGTATGGATGATAGATTCATTTTTATTTTTTTTGGCCATGCAGTGCGGCTCTCAGGATCTTAGTTCCCTGGCCAGGGATTGAACCTGATCCCTTGGCAGTGAGAGCTGGAGTCCTAACTACTGGTCTTCCAGGGAATTCCCTAGATTCTTTTTTGTTGTTGTTCATGATAATGTTCAGAATTTTCCTGGGTTGACAGTAACAGAAAATTCAATTGATGGACTGAAGATTTTGGGTGACTTGTAAGATTTCTTGAATGACACTGCACTATTATTAATTCAGTGAGGTGGAGTTTCTTTAATAAATGGGAAAATATGGGAAAAGCCAGGTCTGTTTTCAGATCCTTTGATGTCATCTTGTTTTTACAGAACCCTGAGCTTCAGCCCCTTGATTTTTAGTTTTCTTTCACCACCAAGCTACCAGTGGACACTTCCCTTTTCAAAAGTGTATCTCTGTCCTAGAGTGTAGGTCCTTTTAAAAAATCCCCCTTGTTGTTATGGTTTTAGTTCAATTTCGGTTGGCGACAAAAGTAGATGTGTGAGTTCAAAATGTCATCTTGACATAGAATCCATGTTAGTTTATTCAATGTAAGAATATTAAGTATAATTTTAATTGTAGTTTTGTTTTATGGTAAATGTAGTCTTTATTTTATAGTACTCTACTTAAGAGACTATTTGAAGTATTGTAGTTATTGTTTTTGAAAGATAAAATATTAGGATATTTATTTTGATTACATGTGTTTAGAACTTATTAGCCAATTAAGAAACTTGACAAATTGGTTTTTGAGGGCAGTAATTCATTTTATTCAGGGATGTTATGGTGATTCTTCCTATTCTGTAGATATTGAAAGCATTTATCTGGTATAATAGGACATCTTGCTGTCCATTTATTGCTTATATATTGTGTGTTCTAGAGTGCCACATTTTTTATCAAATGTTTCTTTGCTTATAATATATCTCCATATTGGCTTTGGTACTCTAGAGACTTCTAGAGTGATTTATCAGAAACATATTTATTTAAGGAATGAGGGAAAAATAACATTCTAAATTTTAGTATAGTTTCTTTGACTTTTTTGTTTGTCTGGTCAGAGTAGGAAATCTCTTTACTCTTTACTTTGTTCTTAGTGGAGAGCATTCAAATATGTAATTAAATTTACTTAATAAAGTAAATGGGGTTGTTCATAGTCTAGGAAGTGAGTTTTACTCAGAATTGTTTGAAGTAATTCTCATGACTGAAAAGAAGTCAGCAGCTTAATTCATTTAAAATCTGTATTTGATTTTGTGGTCCTTTTTACAGCCTTTAATAATGTTGCAAAAATTGTGTTTTGGCTTTGCTATCTTTTCCCTATTCTCTTCAGAGTCATTTTTTGCTTCTTACAGCCTATAAACGAAGTTGAGGTCTACAATATGAGAATTGAAATAATCAATATTAAGACATTGCTGTGATATTTTAAAACTTATTACTTTCTTTCAATTTGACATCACGGGTAACTTAAATTATAGATCTGCTATTGCTGTCTAGGTCATTGAGGCACATCAGCAACATTTATAAAAGAATATTCCAGACTGGCATGTGTTGCTTGTATGGAGACATAATGAGCAGAATATTTTTGGAGAGTGGTAGGCATATGTTTTCTACAGTGGAATCTTTGTGTTAGGGAAAACCATGAGATGAGTTTGGAGATAATTGAGTTTATTTCAGGTATTGGGTAAGTTGGGAGGAGTAGAGATTAGGAAAGTAGTTGCTTTTGGGAGAGTGAGGCAGATAGTAATTGATAGAAGGCCTCTAATTGTGGTATTTAGCTTTGCTATGATAGTGATAGAGTGATCCTACTTTCTGGTTTCTCTGGGACAAAGCCAATTTAGGCCTGTTGTCCTTATGTTATAGTGCCTTCCTGGACTCTAAAAAAAAAAAAATCCCCTTTTATTTTCCAAAGGCTTGGATGATAGGTGATACGATTTCCATGTTAGTAGCAAACTGGTGAAGATCATGCATGTATTTGGCTGCTGAGGGTTTCCTGTGGAGAAGATGATAATCTTTAACCAAGATTATTATTATTTACCTTCCTATATAAAAGAAATATATTGAAATTTAAGTAATCCTTATGCCAACCTTAAGATTTTAAAGGTCTATCAGAATCAGAATACTTCTCTATACTGGATTAGCTGTGGTATGAGAGAAACATTTCATATTCTTTGAATCAGATTTTACTCATTCATTTAGATTAGCGCATCCCACAGTTACTTCTTTCTCATTGCCTGCCTACTCCCAAATCACCTGTCTGCTATCTCACAATTCACTGGTGTTATTATTTTATTTGTTTGTTTGTTTTTTTGCGGTACACGGGCCTCTCACTGTTGTGGCCTCTCCCGTTGCGGAGCACAGGCTTCGGACGCGCAGGCTCAGAGGCCATGGCTCACGGGCCCAGCCGCTCCGCAGCATGTGGGATCTTCCTGGACCGGGGCACAAACCCGCGTCCCCTGCATCGGCAGGCGGACTCTCAACCACTGCGCCACCAGGGAAGCCCTGGTGTTATTATTTAATCCTTATAATAACCCTGAAAGGTAGTTATTATCAACATTTTGTAGATGAGGAAACAGATGCCCAGAGAGGAAGTAACTTGTTTGAGGACACCATTATATGAGAATTTCTTTATTTTTTAACTTAATACTTCTGTAGCTTTGGGTATATTAAGAGCATATACATTTAATTTTTAAGATACAGTGAAAACATGATTTTACCAAAATCTACCTTATCAGTAATCCACAAATGATTGCACATTTTGTCCAACAGTATATTTTTCTTAGTAACAAACCACTAAGAAATGAGCTTACTTCAAAGTTTTATTTAAAAAAAAGAAGCTCTTAGGGATTTGTTGTTAGAGTTTAAACTAATATTTAACTCTTTGTCTTTTGTTACACTATATTTTCACTGGTTAAGTGAAAAAGTAATTGCCAGAAGCATAATGTAGAACCAAATTAAGATAACATAACGTGTGTGTGTATATACTGTATATGTAGTGGCTCTGATTATCACAAAAAAGGCCCCCTTCATTTTTATTATTATTATTACTTTCTTTTAATCAGAAAACTTTAGTCTGATTGATTATTTTTCAGAGATTTTAGAATAATCTGTTAAAATTTTTACATATCCACATGTAATAAAAGATTTCATTAAAAATGAATAGATAATGTCTGTGAGGGCAATAAATCATTGATAAATTAAAACTTTATGTGGAAAGAAGCATGTGTCAAAATTGAGAGGGAGTAGTCAAAGAGAAAATGAAGGAAATTTAACCTTTGTAAATTAGTATAATAAACCCATGTTGACATTCCTAGCAATAAATATTGTAACTTCTCAAAATCGCATATTAAAAAAAAAGTTTGTGATCTAATGATACAGTATTGCTCTTCACTCACTGAATGAACCAGCTAAGGATGAAAGAAGACAGAACATACTACCAGTGAAATCCATATAATTCTCTTCAAGCCCTACATATGTCCTAAGTACCCAGGACTACTTTATGTGATCTCTTTATCCACAGGCTTTATTTATTTAGGTAATTTGTGTTTGCTGTTTTCTTTTTTGCTTGATCAGTCTAGCTGGGGATTTACCAAATTTGTTGATATTCTTGTGGAACCAGGTTTTGGCTTTGTTAATTTTCTTTATTGCTTTCTATTCCATTGATTTTTGCTCTTTAATGTTTCCTTTCTTCTACTTACTTTGGATATACTTTGCTCTTCTTAGTCTAGCTTCTTAAGATGGAACCTTAGGTAATTGGTTTTAGACTTTTCTTCTTTTCTAATATAAACATCTAAAGCTATAAATTTCCCTCTAAGCATTGCATTAGTTACATCACACAAATTCAAATATGCTATATTTTTATTGCCTTTCAGTTCAAAATATTTTCTAATTTTTTTGTGATTTCTTACTGTACTCATGATTTATTAAGAAGTGTATTATTTAATTTCTACACTTTTGGTTTTTTTTCTGTATGTTTTATTGTTACTGAATTCTAATTTAACTCTGTTGTGGCCCGATAAAGATTTTGTATGATTTCTACTTTTGAACTGACCCTTTGATCATCATGAAGTATCCATTTTTATTTGGGGTAATACTCCTAGTTTCTGAGTGTCTAGGATGATACTTTATTTGATATTAATATATTCATTCCAGCCATTTTTGTTTACATGATATATCTAATTTTAGCCATTTACTTTCAATCTGTGTCTATATTTAAAGTGCATATCTTGTAGATAGCTTATAGTTGTGTGTTGCTTTTTAATTTATTTGGACAGGCTTTGGCTTTTTTTCCCCTTCTCAAACAAAAGATCTCACATATTTATTACTGGACCAACCTACTAGTGCAGAAACATAGAAACAAAGAGAAAAATCATTTTCCCAATAAAACGCACCCAACTGTCCAGATAGTAGTGTATGGTTTCAGAGTGATAGGGTAAGATGTAAGTGACTTTCATACAGCATAAATATTTGTGCCATCTCTTGTGTGATTTAGACCCAGCTTGGTTCTTCTCCAGTGTCTCATTGTGGAGGTGTACTCGATTTATTACTTGTTTTCATCTGAATCCATTGGGGAATAGGACAATTCTACTTTTGTTTCTTGGCCAGGAATTGCTCAATCCTGAAAGTCTTCTGAGAAGACATGTGAGCCTTTCCAGCCTCCTTTTGGATTAATGAATATTTTTAAGAATTTTCTTTTAGTTCATCTTTTGACTTTTTAGCTATATTTCTTTGCATTTCATTTCTTTTTTTTCCTTTAAGAGGCTACTGTAAGGATTACATATATGCCCTTACGATTCAGTACTTTAAGTATGTTTCAGTGTACTTAGAGTTACTGTTTCACTGTTCACATGAAGTGTAAAAGCTTTCTAACTGTGTAGGTTAATTACGTGCTCCATACTTTATTCTGTAGAGATTATATGTACTATATCCACTTTCATTATAAACCCTACAGTAAAATACTGTAATTTTTACTTTAAGTACATATGTATTTTAACTAAAGGGAAGTCATTTTTTATATTTACCCATATATTTACCATTTCTAGTGGCCTTCATTTCCTTTCTAAAGGTCCAAGTTTCCATCATTTATCATTCTCTTTAGCCTGAAAAACTTACTTTAGTACGTACTTTAATGCATATTATTAACTATTGATGACTATGTTTTACTTTTCCTTTATCTCAAAAAGGTCTTTGATTTACTTTTTTTAACATCTTTATTGGAGTATAATTGCTTTACAATGTTGTGTTAGTTTCTGCTGTATAACAAAGTGAATCAGCTACATGTACACATATATCCCCATATCCCCTCCCTCTTGCATCTCCTTCCCATCCTCCCTATCCCACCCCTCTAGGTGGTCACAAAGCACCAAGCTGATCTCCCCATGCTATGCAGCTGCTTCCCACTAGCTATCTATTTTACATTTGGTAGTGTATGTATGTCAATTCTACTCTCTCACTTCGCCCCAGCTTACCCTTCTCCCTCCCCGTGTCCTCAAGTCCATTCTCTATGTTGGCATCTTTATTCCTGTACTGACTCTAGGTTCATGAGAACCATTTTTTGTTTTTTTTATTAGATTCCATATATATGTGTTAACATATGGTATTTGTTTTTCTCTTTCTGACTTACTTCACTCTGTATGACAGACTCTAGGTCCATCCACCTCACTACAGATAACTCAATTTCATTTTTTTTTATAGCTAAGTAATATTCCATTGTATGTATGTGCCACATCTTCTTTATCCATTCATCTGTCGATGGACACTTAGGTTGCTTCCATGTCCTGGCTATTGTAAATAGAGCTGCAATGAACATTGTGGTACATGACTCTTTGAATTATGGTTTTCTCAGGGTATATGCCCAGTAGTGGGATTGCTGGGTCGTATGGTAGTTCTATTTTTAGTTTTTTAAGGAACCTCCATACTGTTCTCCATAGTGGCTCTATCAATTTACATTCCCACCAACAGTGCAAGAGGGTTCCCTTTTCTCCATACCCTCTCCAGCATTTATTGTTTGTAGATTTTTTGATGATGGCCATTCTGACTGGTGTGAGATGATACCTCATTGTAGTTTTGATTTGCTTCTCTAATAATTAGTGACGTTGAGCATCCTTTCATGTGTTTGTTGGTAATCTGTATATCTTCTTTAGAGAAATGTCTATTTAGGTCTTCTGCCCATTTTTGGATTGGGTTGTTTGTTTTTTTGATATTGAGCTACATGAGCTGCTTGTATATTTTGGAGATTAATCCGTTGTCAGTTGCTTCATTTGCAAATATTTTGTCCCATTCTGAGGGTTGTCTTTTTGTCTTGTTTATGGTTTCCTTAGCTGTGCAAAAGCTTTTAAGTTTCATTAGGTCCCATTTCTTTATTTTTGCTTTTATTTCCATTTCTCTAGGAGGTAGGTCAAAAAGGATCTTGCTCTGATTTATGTCATAGAGTTTTCTGCCTATGTTTTCCTCTAAGAGTTTTATAGTGTCTGGCCTTACATTTAGGTCTTTAATCCATTTTGAGTTTATTTTTGTGTATGGTGTTAGGAAGACCGTGACTATTAATACCATAGTCAAGCTGATGAAAACTAAAGATAAAGCGAAATCTTGAAAGTGTTCAGAGAAAAAATGGACACATTACATACAAAAGAACAATGACATGAATTACTGCTGGCTTCTCATAAGAAACAATGACGATCAGAAGACAGTGGAACAAAATTCTTAACATGGTGAAAGAAAAAAAAAATCAACCCAGAATTTTATACCCAGCAACCCAGCAAAAATATCCCTCAAGAAAACAGAAGTAAGTAGAACACTTATTTTTGTAAGTAGAACACTTATTTTTGCTGGGTATAACATTCTGGGTTGATTTTTTTTTTCTTTCACCATGTTAAGAATTTTGTTCCACTGTCTTCTGATCGTCATTGTTTCTTATGAGAAGCCAGCAGTAATTCATGTCATTGTTCTTTTGTATGTAATGTGTCCATTTTTTCTCTGAACACTTTCAAGATTTCGCTTTATCTTTAGTTTTCATCAGCTTGACTATGGATTTACTAATCATGGTCTTCATATTTTTATTTTGGAGTTAACTAAAGTTATAGAATCTGTACATTTTTTGTTCACTAAATTTGGGGAAATTTTGACCACCACTTAAAAAGAAATTGATTTCTATCTCATTATTTTCTCTACTTATGAGTTTAAATAAACATGTTAGACACTTGAATGTTGTCACACAGATCTTATAGGATCTGTTTTTATTTTCCTTTAACAATCTTTTTTTCCTCTTAGTTCTTCAGATGGGAAAAGTTTGATTTATCTGTTTTCAAGTACACAGATTTTTTCCCCCTCTGTTGCTACCAATCTGCTTCAGATCTCTTTTAGCATAATGGTAATTTCAGATATTGTATTTTTCAGTTACAGAATTTTTTTTTTTACTTCTAGTTTGTCTTCTAAAATTTCTTAACATTATATTCATTACAAGCATAGTTATACTTACTACTTTAAAATCCTTGCCTGCTAACTCCAACATCTGGCTCATCTCAGGGTTGTTCAGTATAGACTATCTTTTCTCACATTTTTCATATTTCATTGTATACCTAGTAATTTTGTATTTTATCATGGACATGGTGAGTGTCATATTTTGAGTACTCTGGATTCTGTTATATTCCTCTGAAGAAGATTGATTTTTTGGTTTACTTTTTTTTTTAAAGCAGGGAATTAACTTAGTTGAATTAAAATTACAACAATTCAGTCTCTTTCGGGCAGTTGAAATTTTAGTTCAGTTCTTTCGTCCTTAGCTATTTGGAGTTTGCCCTTCACATGCATGATGTAGGGTTCAGCCAGAGATTTGAATAGAGTTTACATCTACAATTTTTGGCTCCTTTAACTGACTCTTTTCCAGGATTCCCCTTTCATTTTCATTTTGCGATGGTTGCCTTGAGTCTTTGTTCTGGGTTTTCAGGCCATAAATTTGAAAGTTTTCTGTTAGAGTTTTAGCTCTCCTGCATGGCACAGACTTAGGCTTGTCCTCAGAAAAGCAACTGATAAAATGGGAAACTTTCTTACTGCTGTTTCTTTTTTCCAAGTGTTGGCATTGCTCATCATTTTTGGTTCATAATCTAATTGCTTGAAATTACATTAAATAAATCAACAGCATATGTATATAGTAAGATTTTGTTCCTTTTTAAGGTTAGTGCCTTCTTTTTGGTCACTATTCAGTGACTTCAGTTAGTTGTTTTTTTATAGTTTCTATAGGATCATCAATCTGGTAGAGGCTTTCTTGTCAATACTGTAAGGTAGGATCTAAAAATCTTTTTTTTTTTTTTTTTTTGCGGTACATGGGCCTCTCACCATTGTGGCCTCTCCCACTGCAGAGCACAGGCTCTGGACGCGCAGGCTCAGTGGCCATGGCTCACGGGCCTGGCCGCTCCGCGGCATGTGGGATCCTCCCAGACCGGGGCACGAGCCCATGTCTCCTGCATCGGCAGGCAGACTCCCAACCACCGTGCCACCAGGGAAGCCCCTAAAAATCTTTACTTTGTAAAAGCACATAATATATCCTAATACTGTCCTTCATTTTATGCAAAGAATAGCTGGATTATAGTAGAGTAGAGGAATAGTTTTATTCTAACAATTAGAAATAGGAAATTAGGTAGAATCAATATAGAAGGTAGAGATTGTAGGGATAGGGAAGACCCTAATCCTTGCAGATTAGAATATACATTTAGATTTGTTATATTATCTTGAGGAGATTTGAGTAATGAAGATTTGATTTGAACTTTAAGACTTTTTTGATTAAACAAACACTAAACCTTATATTCCTGTAAAGCTGACACATATGTTTCCCTCATGTCATTTAACAGAGTACTTATTCATAAAGAATCATCTTTACATGCTTGCTTCAAACAGTTATTTAACTGAGTCCTTAACTAAAACTAAATCCTTTTCTTTCAGACAATTTTTAAGGATGTTTTTATTTCATAATACAAAATGTACACTAAACGTATATAATGAAATCTACTTACTGTAGGTCCCGATCAAGACCACGTCCACGTTCCCGTAGTCGAAGCAGTGAAAGATCCAGTCACAGAAGAACACGTAGTCGGTCTCGGGATAGAGAACGACGTAAAGGCAGAGATAAGGAGAAAAGAGAAAAGGAAAAGGATAAAGGCAAGGACAAGGAATTACACAGCATCAAACGTGGGTAAGTTGAAGCAGATCTAAAGCAGTGATGACTCCGTGATTCCATAGCAATAATCAAACTAAATTTTCATCTTCTGAGGTTTTTCTAAGATGGAAAAAATAGGAGAATATAGTAGAGAATAAAGAAAGGATAAATCAGAATAGTTACCTCAGATTTTTACTGTGCTTCCTTTCTATTCCTGTTTTCATTTAATATTTACAAAACAAATCTTAGAAACAAATAGCACTTTCAAAACTTAGTATGTTAGTAAAGGAAAATTTACATAATTTGTTAGGAAAGCTCCATGTTCTTTATCATGAATACAATATTTAAAATTTGAAGACTACTTACAATTAAAGATGTCTGTTAGCTTATTGTAAAACTGTTAGGGGAAAAGGATAAAGATGGAACGAAGGGAGGGAACCACGTGATTTACTGTTGGTTAGACCTCTTTCAGTGTAGAATGAGGACTTGGTCAATATTAAGGTATATGTACGTGTTAGATGAGTGTATATGCATATGGGACCCAGAATTTATTTTTTCTGGAATTGATATCATTGAAACAGTTATTCTAGTTTTGTCTGTTTGGAGGTTGAAGTCCATTTAAAACAGTTTATTTAATTAGAAGATGTTAAAGTGAAATAAAATCTTGTTTAGTAACTTAAATCTGTGGTCCCCAACCTTTTTGTCACCAGGGACCAGTTTTGTTGAAGACAATTTTTCCATGGACGGGTGTGTGGTGGTGAGGCTGGGGGGATGGTTCAGGTGGTAATGCGAGCCATGGGGAGCGATGGAGAGCAGCAGCTGAAGCTTCGCTAGCTTGCCCACCACTCACCTCCTGCTGTGCAACCTGGTTCCTAACAGGCCGCAGACCGGTATCAGTGGTTGGGGTGGTGGTTGGGGACCCCTGGCTTAAATTACAGCTTCTTGTTTGTTTTATTCCAAACCGACATTGGGATCTTTTATTCTATGAAGTGTTTAGAACATCTTAGAATTTATCCTCTTTTGTTAGTCTTTCAACACCCTATATATGTTCACTCTAATACTTCAATACAGAAGTGTTTATCTTTAGTGTATCACTTTTCAGTGTTAAATTGAAGAGCTTACCAAGATTTTGGATATGGTTCCTTGAGATCTTGATTCTATGAAGAATTAAGTTTATTAAAGGTTATGGGGCTCTTCTCATCCGTCTCTTTTTCACAGTTGTCTGTGTGTTTATTTTTTAATCCAGGTTTACAGTGATATTATATAAAACTGCCTGGATTGTTGGCTTTTACATATTCTTTGAAATGATAAATTTGTGGTGGATTTTGGGAGAGTGTAACATGATTGTGTGACTTTCTTTCCCTGATCACCCCATAGCCATTAATGTACATTGAGCAGTTGTGGTCCTGAAAAATTCTGAGTTCTTTTTCTAGTTTTAAGGACTGTTGAATGTTATAGGAGAGGAGATAGAGTTGGATATCTGCCTGTAAATTTAGGGAACCTGACTTACCCAGAGTTGGTAGAATGGAGTGAGGATCAGAGAGGATATGGGGGAAATCTGTTGATAAAGGGAGAAAGTCAGGAGGATGATAGTTGAAGAGAAGATGTAGAGTAGGTTTTCTAAGAAAACATGGACTAAGAGGATGAATAAATTACATCAGTCAAGGAAATCTGTGCTCCTTGTTCTTTTTTTCCTCCTCCTTTTGGTTTACACTTTAGATATTACACGACTATGTGAAATGACTATGATTTTTACTGGTCGTTAAATCTTTGCTTTCTACTTCACCAAGTTTTACTTTTTAGAATAATATTTACACAGTTGTGTGAAGTTGATATTACATAAAGCATTATTTGGGGTATTTTAAAGGTTGGAAAAATGAGAGCATGAATCAAAAGGGAGGTCGGGTGGCTTCAGGAAAGGGTTCCATATGGTGACATTAATTTTGAAGGTTGGCACCAGCTTTACAGGTTAGATTCTGCCATCACTCAGAGCTGATTTTGTTCAAGGGACTGATTACTAGATGACAGGTTCACAAGATAATAATGTTGTATTTGTCATTATTTCTTAAATCTCAACAAAGGCAATGAACAAGGTCAAAACAAGAAGTGTCAGTTGAAGGGCCATGAGTACTGATGCCAAAAAGCTGTGAGTAGCCTGATTTAGTCATCTTCATGGTTTTAGTGGACCATAGTACAGGGTGGTGTTATGTCAATGTGCCCTCCCTTCTGATTAGTGCTAAGGCCACATGAATTCATACCATTTAGTATGATCTGAAATCAGGATTGGGGGGGGTTGATGTATACATTTAATATGGTAGTATTTATATATGACAGATACACCCCGTTTTGCTCCAGAAATAACTTATATATATTTTTTACAGCTTACATGTTTATTTCCTAAACCTGATCTTTACGCCATTCAGGGCAGAGCATGGGTCTTATACTCTTTTGTATTACTCAGCGTACCTAATGTACATGGTAGTTTTTCATAAATATTTATTGGGTATTGATCAGATATGCTCATTCATTCATTTGTTCACTTGTTCAGTCAACAATACTTGAATGCCTTCTATTTGTCAAGTATATGTTAGGTAATGGGGACATAACGGCAGGCTAGTCTTACTTGGAGATTTCATGCAGGTGGCAAAATAAGCATATATAGAAGGGAAGATATATAAGTAATTACAGTAAAATCAGATGAATGTTTCTGTAGGAAACTAACTGTTATGTGTTAGGGTACTTTTGGCTATAAGTAACAAAACCTAACTAAACTAGCTTAAACCAAGAGCAGCAAACTTTTTGTGAAGAGCTAGGTAGTAAATAAATTAGGCTTTCTTGGCCATATGTCTCTGTTGCCAACTACTGAACTCTGCCCTTTTAGCATGAAAGCAGCCATAGATAATACTAAATGAGTGGCATGACTGTATTCCAGTAAAGTTTTATACTTTATTTACAAAAATGGGCAGCTGGCTATATTTGCCCATGGGTTTGTAGTTTGTCAACATATGGCTTAAACAATTGAGTACATTTATTGCTAATATAAGAAAAAGTTCGGAGGTAAGCAGACCTGCGCCCTTTTTATTGTTCCAACAGGACAGTCTCAGCACATTGGGTTTCATCCTCAGTCTTGACACATTTTGGTTGCAAGATATTTTCATGAACTTTAAGCTGGTTGAGCTAGATTAGTCAGCATGTTAGGGACGGGCTCTCAGAAGAAGCGATGTTTCTACACTGAAGGAAGGAAGAGATGGGAAAGAAGGGTGCATGCAAAATGAACTCCATGTGGAAATACTTGGAGGAAAGCAAGGTGGGTATGTCGTATTTGAGAAACTGAAGTCTCATGGGGATTAGTTTAGAGAAGAAGAGGAATAATGATGAGAGGTGATTATTGGAGTATATGTTATGCTAAGGAGAGAGTTAATTCTAAAGGTAGTGAGAAGCCAGTGAAATCTCAAGTAGAGTAATTTTATGATCAGGTCTACATAAGGTATGAACAAAATGCTTTACTTACAGTGGACATAATAATAAGCATCTAACATTTAAATATATTTTCTAGGTATCAGAAATTTTGCTAAGCATTATGTATTATCTTATTTAATTTTCATAATAACCTAGTGAAATAGGTGCTTTTATTTTCCCATTTATACAAATGAACACTTGTGATCATAGGGCTTGTAAATAAGTGGCAGAGTTAGTTTTCTAATTCAGGTTCACTGACAACAGCATCTTGACTCTTAATAGTACACTATGTTTATTTCTGTAGTAATCCATGATTATTGATGATGATATATAATGTTTGAGATCAAGTGATATGCTATTGCTTAAACTTTCCTGGAAAATAGCTAAGGAAAACAGAAAGAATTTTCTGTGCCTTGTTTTCTCTGATCGGGTCAGAAATCTGTCATTAGTAAAAGACTGATTCCTTCTTTTCTTCCTTTCTCTTCCTTACTTTCCCACGTCAGCATTTAATCTGTTTATTTAGAATTAGTTTTAATTATATTTAATAAAACGACAAAAAATTTCTAGACCTTAATTAAATGTATTTTTGTGATGGTTTTATTGGATCTTTTGAAATTTTTATTATTTTTTTTAAGAACACGTGTAGGTGGAGAGAAAGGAAAAAAGATTCACAAATGATTGAATTTGGACTTAGACGTATTAGTTCATTGTGATTGTGTGACTCAATGACAGGTATTTTAGCTTGTGCTAAATAACCTAGATGCTTCCTCGCATAAGAGAAAATAAAAACTCATGTGATTCTGTTTCTTTATATATAACAATCTTTGTTTTTATCAAACCAGTTTGAAAATATCAATATTTATAAATATTGTTAGAACATAAAGCATACATTTATGAAATATAAAGCAAGGAGAGTAAGTACAATAATGGTAAGGGAATATTTTATAAATTGGGAAAAATAAAAGCAGGAGAGGAAGAAATGCTCAAGCAGGAATTTATGAGCCTAATAATAAGGAAGAGCTTTTTTTATTAGCCTTTTGAGAAAAAAGATATAAAATTAGGCAATTCTGAAAAACCTTTTTAAAATAGCAGCTAATTAAGTACAAGTTCTGGAAATTCCTGGAACATTTGAATGATTATAATTAGGATTTGTCTATATGTTATAAGTTGATCTATTTATTTTATAATTTTGCTGAATAAGGGAGGCCTAATATAAACTAGAAGGATATCAGGAGTTTGTAGGGATTAAAAGGTGCCTTTCCTTACAACACTGAGTGAAAGATTAATATAAGAAAGACACCGACCAAACCTTGTCTTAGATTTTATCAAAAAGGTTTAATGACTTTAATTTTTAATGTTTTACATTTATAAAATTTGGTTTCTAAGAATATTTAATTTTTAAAATACTGATACAGATTTTGTTTGTTTTTATTAGTTTCCCCCCCAAATTTTTAGAACAAATATTCAGTGTATCATTAGATAATTATATTTCTTTTCTGAGGACATGTCTTTGCAATATGAAAACAAATTTTATTAATACTAGAGTTATTAAATTGAAACTGGATATTAACAACATCATTTTAAGCAAGCTTTTATTGAGAGTCAAAAATCAGAAATATGAAACTTGTCATGGCATCTCATAATTACAACTTGGTTTGATGATTGTGAACATTGTACACCCCTTTTGAGTCTTCTGTGGATTAGTATCTTACTGGGCCTTCTTTAGAAACATTTTAATAAAATTCCAAAAAGTATAGTCATCCACTATAAAACATTTTATGAACTTCCTTGAAAAATTAGTTGTGAGTAAATGTCAGTGCCACCAGTGACATTCTACTATTGATTTTAAATCATAGTGCCATCCTTAAGGGTAGAATTTGGATGGATTTGATTTAACTTTATTATTATTTTTAAAATATTTATTTATTCTATTTTTGGCTGCGTCGGGTCTTCACCGTGGCATGCGGGTTGCGGTGTGCGGGATCTTTTTGTTATGGCGCGCAGGCTCTTCCTTGCGGCACACGGGCTTCTCTCTAGTTGTGGCGCGCAGGCTTCTCTCTAGTTGTGGCGTGCGGGTTTTCTCTCTCTAGTTGTGGCACACAGGCTCCAGAGTGCCTGGGCTCTGTAGTTTGTGGCACGTGGACTCTCTAGTTGAGGCATGCGGGCTCAGTAGTTGTGACGTGCGGGCTTAGTTGCCCCGCGGCATGTGGAATCTTAGTTCCCTGACCAGGGATTGAACCTGCGTCCCCTGCATTGGAAGGTGGATTCTTTACCACTGGACCACCAGGGAAGTCCCTGATTTAACTTTATTTTCAATCATGATTTAAACCACCAGCCCGGAAAGTTTGGTTTAAAGCAGTTATTGCCTAGTAAAATGCTTTCTTAGTTTGAGTAACTTTAGGATTCATCAGGAACCTAATTTAGTATTCCATAGCCTATTCTCCCCTATGATGTGCTACTGTGAAAGGTTTTCACTTTTATTATATTCTTATTAGCTTTTCAGTAGGTGGATGTTGTACGCAGAAATGTGCCCATCAAGACTTCTGGAATATTTTGCCCAAACACTTGTGTCGTTTATACTTATCTTCCTCATTTCCTTTATATAACTTTCTGAAGCTTTGTACTTTTAGAGAGAGGTCAAGAATTTCCCTCTGGATACAAATTTTGACAACTGAAGGAGTGCTTTTTAGTAGGTAATTGGAGGGGAATGCATTTAAACAGAATTAAAAAATTTTTTTGGCCACATCACATGGCATGTGGAATTTCCCCAACCAGGGATTGAACCCATGCCCCCTGCATTGGAAGTGTGGAGTCTTAACCACTGGACCGCCAGGGAAGTCTTAAATAGAATTTCTTAAATGTGACTCTCACTAAATCATTTGTCTTAAGTCTTTTTGAAAATATGTATAGAAGCCACTGGGATAGCAGTCAACTTGGGCTTCAGTTATAGCCCATGCTAATATGGGCTATAGTTATAGCCCATTTTTCCTACCTAGTGCTTGGCAGAAGGTGTTGGAAGTGGTTTGGGAATGCTGGACTCTGAGTTTGACAGCAGTTCCATACTCTTAGATGCTGTCATATTTTTCTTTACCTCTTATTTCTTTATGCAGCAGGAAATCATTTATGCTAATTTACCCCTATTTGCATATAGGTTATAGAGTTCTGTGGTGCAGAGTGTGCTTAGAACTCCTTTTAAGTGTCTGTTTCGATCAAAGCAGGGCTGTGTGATAGCTGTTGTCTGACACCAAGCTGTGTGGTGTTGTTTTCATTAAACATTTATTACACTTCGAATGTGACAGCAGGCAACCTCGTGCCAGGATAACATGTTTTCATGCAAAATTTATTGAAAAAGACGAGACTCTGTAAAGAGATCTTGTTGCCTTTCACCAGTGGCGAAGGGTAAATGTTTGGTTCGAAGGAAATATACCTTTAACACATGGCATTGTAACATGTGAAAGAAGCTTCGTACTGTCAATTTTGTTAAGCAGGTAAACAAAACCATCTTTAAACCATCTTTAAACCATCTTTTTAAATTAAAGGTTTTACAGTTTCCTTGTGAATTGAATGAATACCATAACAGTGGCTTATTATGTTGTTGGGTATTTTATATTACAGTGAAATTTACCACCCAGTTTCCATTATATGGGTTTGGGTATTTGTCACTAGCTATTAGTTTTGTTTAACAGAAACAATCTGTTATTTTTCAAAAAGGTGAGGTCAGGGCTTCCCTGGTGGCGCAGTGGTTGGGAGTCCGCCTGCCGATGCAGGGGACGCGGGTTTGTGCCCCAGTCCAGGAGGATCCTGCATGCCGCGGAGTGGCTGGGCCCGTGGGCCATGGCCGCTGGGCCTGCGCCTCCAGAGCCTGTGCTCCGCAACGGGAGGGGCCGTGACGGTGAGAGGCCCTCGTACCGCAAAAAAAAAAAAAGAAAAGATGAGGTCAAGACAGGGAATCCATCATAACAAAAAGAATAATCAACAAAAGCAGGAGACAAGGGTTTCATAACTTCTCCCCCAGGTCACCACCTTTCTCTTATTCATTATATTAGTACTTTTAATTATCCCAGACTTTGCCCAATGGAATTTGACTTGAATTATGCCTGATAGAGTAATAAATGGCATGAATTGTAGGTTCATTCTTTCTTTTTTGTGGTTGCCTGACTGTAAAAAGACTTGGAATGAGAGAAGGTACTTTTATTTTCCTTTTTCATTCCACAAGAAGCTGATGAATTATGGTTGTATGAATTAGTAAGAGTGAAAGTAGCCACAAGCTGGACTTTTTAGTAAGTTTTATCCCATGGACTATCAAAAATTTGGTGAGACCCCTTACAAGAGGTATTACAAAAATTATGTTGGCATTACCATTCAAAATTAAAAGGAGAGAAGTAGTGAGTTGTATGGGATGGAAGAACTTTGTCTTTGGAACCATGCAGAATCCACACAAACCTTCAAATTCTGACTTATTTTGCTTTGGAGATATTAAAGGATAATGTTTTAAAAAGGTAAAATCATGACTCATAAACATGTACATAAACCTATGCCAAAGCTGTTAGCTCATTAATTAATGAGGGAACCCAGTAAGATGTTACATGGAGCTCAAGGAGAATCCAAAGAACAGACACATACATAGGCCACCAGGAATACTGGACACAAACTTGCTTAATTGATTCAAAATTGGCTTCTTCCACGTGGGGAGGGAAATCAGTTATAACTCCACTGGAAAAATTCTTTTTCATATCTATGGAAAGTAAACGTTTGCATTGCTATCAATTATTGATAATTTGTGGAATTTAAAAATATGTCAGATGAGGAAAAGCAGAAAAGTGGAGATAACTTGGAAATGCACCCTAGACAAAACATCCAATCATCTTATTTGGTCATCTCATCTCATTTAAAATTTTTTCCTGACAAGGGCAAGTTATTCTTGTTAAGCCTTAAATTTCTTCTGTAAAATTAGGATAATGATAGTTGAAAAGCTGTAAAGATTAGAAGCAGTGTGTGTAAGAGGCTAGTACTATGTAGTAGGATTTCAATACATGGTAGTGATTCTATTTTTTTTGAATAACACAAATTTAATTATTGATTCCCGTGATTACCAGTTTCTCAGCTGTCATTCTTTTTTCTTACTTTTGTGCCTTTTTAAAGAAATATTCCCTCAGCCTTAAAAACTCTTTCTTCCCTACCTCTCCTGACAGTTCTGTTGATGTTTTGGGCTCATTTTAGAGGTCACATCCTTTATGAAGTATTTCCTGCCCCTCATGAGTGTGCTAAATAGCTCTGCAGTTAGCACTCATAGTATCTACACCTAATCTGAACGAGAGCTTTGTAATAAAAGAGAGCTTTGTATAAAATTTCATAATTGCCAGATTACACATATTCATACCGTGTCTGTTGTATTCAACATTGTATTTATATTTTCTTGGATCATAACAAGTACTGAAATATTTGTAGAATGTATGAATAAGTAATCGTTTTAGAAGTTGTTTCTAGGTAACAAAATGCAGCTTTTAAGCATTTAAAAATGGTAAAATTGAATTTTGGGTATTAGGAAAATAACCTCCTTTTTTCCTACTACTCCATGCCTGGTATAACTGTGCATGTGCACACACATAAACACATCACTTCTATCAAAGTCCCTAGACTACAGTTTATTTTTTTTAACATCTTTATTACAGTATAATTGCTTTACAATGGTGTGTTAGTTTCTGCTTTATAACAAAGTGAATCAGTTATACATATACATATATCCCCATACCTCTTCCCTCTTGTGTCTCCCTCCCTTCCACTCTCCCTATCCCACCCCTCTAGGTGGTCACAAAGTACCGAGCTGATCTTCCTGTGCTATGTGGCTGCTTCCGACTAGCTGTTTTACATTTGATAGTGTATATATGTCCATGCCACTCTCTCACTTTGTGCCAGCTTACCCTTCTCCCTCCCTGTATCCTCAGTTCCATTCTCTAGTAGGTCTGTGTCTTTACTGCCGTCTTGCCCCAGGTTCTTCATTGCCATTTTCTTTTTGTTTTTTAGATTCCATATATATGTGTTAACATACAGTATTTGTTTTTCTCTTTCTGACTAACTTCACTCTGTATGACAGACTCTAGGTCTATCCACCTCACTACAGATAGCTCAATTTCATCTCTTTTTATGGCTGGGTAATATTCCATTGTATATATGTGCCCCATCTTCTTTATCCATTCATAGGTTGATGGACACTTAACTTGCTTCCATGTCCTGGATATTGTAAATAGAGCTGCAATGAACATTGTGGTACATGACTCTTTTTTTTTTTTTTTTTTTTTTTTGTGGTACGCGGGCCTCTCACTGTTGTGGCCTCTCCCGTTGCGGAGCACAGGCTCCAGACGCTCAGGCTCAGCGGCCATGGATCACGGGCCCAGCTGCTCCGCATCATGTGGGATCTTCCTGGATCGGGGCATGAACCCGTGTCCCCTGCATCAGCAGGCGGACTCTCAACCACTGCACCACCAGGGGAGCCCTACATGACTCTTTCTGAATTATTGTTTTCTCTGGGTATATGCCCAGGAGTGGGATTGCTGGGTCGTATGGTAGTTCTATTTTTAGTTTTTTAAGGAACCTCCATACTGTTTTCGATAGTGGCTGTATCAATTTACATTCCCACCAACAGTGCAAGAGGATTCCCTTTGCTCCACACCCTCTCCAGCATTTCTTGTTTCTAGATTTTTTGATGATGGCCATTCTGACTGGTGTGAAGTTATACCTCATTGTAGTTTTGATTTGCATTTCTCTAATGATTAATGATGTTGAGCCTTCATTCATGTTTGTTGGCAATCTGTATATCTTCTTTGGAGAAACGTGTATTTAGGTCTTCTGCGCATTTTTGGATTGGGTTATTATCTTTTTTTTTTGATATTGAGCTGCATGAGCTGCTTGTAAATTTTGGAGATAAATCCTTTGTCAGTTTCTTCATTTGCAAGTATTTTCTCCCATTTGGAGGGTTGTCTTTTCGTCTTGTTTATGGTTTCCTTTGTTGTGCAAAAGCTTTTAAGTTTCATTAGGTCCCATTTGTTTATTTTTGTTTTTATTTCCCTTTCTCTAGGAGGTGGGTGAAAAAGGATCTTGTGGTGATTTATGTCATAGAGTGTTCTGCCTATGTTTTCCTCTAAGAGTTTTATAGTGTCTAGCCTTACATTTAGGTCTTTAATCCATTTTGAGTTTATTTTTGTGTATGGTGTTAGGGAGTGTTCTAATTTCATTCCTTTACATGTACCTGTTCAGTTTCCCCAGCACCACTTACTGAAGAGGCTGTCTTTTCTCCACTGTATATTCTTGCCTCCTTTATCAAAGATAAGGTGACCATATGTGTGTGGGTTTATCTCTGGGCTTTCTATCCTGTTCCATTGATCTATATGTCTGTTTTTGTGCCAGTACCATACTGTCTTGATTACTGTAGCTTTGTAGTGTAGTCTGAAGTCCTGAAGCCTGATTCCTCCAGTTCTGTTTTTCTTTCTCAAAACTGCGTTGGCTATTCGGGGTCTTTTGTGTTTCCATACAAATTGTGAAATTTTTTGTTCTAGTTCTGTGAAAAATGCCATTGGTAGTTTGATAGGGATTGCATTGTATCTGTAGATTGCTTTAGGTAGGATAGTCATTTTCACAATGTTGATTCTTCCAATCCAAGAACATGGTATATCTCTCCATCTATTTGTATCATCCTTAATTTCCTTCATCAGTGTCTTATAATTTTCTGCATACAGGTCTTTTGTCTCCTTAGGTAGGTATTCCTAGATATTTTATTCTTTTTGTTGCAATGGTAAATGGGAGTGTTTTCTTAATTTCACTTTTAGATTTTTCATCATTAATGTGTAGGAATGCAAGAGATTTCTGTACTTTAATTTTGTATCCTGCTACTTTACCAAATTCTTTGATTAGCGCTAGTAGTGTTCTGATAGCATATTTAGGATATTCTATGTGTAGTATCATGTCATCTGAAAACAGTGACAGTTTTACTTCTTCTTTTCTGATTTGTATTCCTTTTATGTTTTTTTCTTCTTTGATTTCTATGGCTAAAACTTCCAAAACTGTGTTGAATAATAGTGGTGAGAGTGGGCAACCTTGTCTTGTTCCTGATCTTAGTGGAAATGGTTTCAGTTTTTCACCATTGAGGATGATGTTAGCTGTGTGTTTGTCATCTATGGCCTTTATTATGTTGAGATAAGTTCCCTCTATGCCTACTTTTTGGAGGGTTTTTATCATAAATGGATGTTGAATTTTGTCAGAAGCTTTTTCTGCATCTATTGAGGTGATCATATGGTTTTTCTCCTTCAGTTGGTTAACATGGTGTATCACATTGATTGATTTGCGTATGTTGAAGAATTCTTGCATTCCTGGGATAAATCCCACTTGATCATGGTGTATGATCCTTTTAATGTGCTGTTGGATTCTGTTTGGTAGTATTTTATTGAGGAGTTTTGCATCTATGTTCATCAGTGATATTGGCCTGTAGTTTTCTTTGTTTGTGACATCTTTGTCTGTTTTTGGTATCAGGGTGATGGTGGCCTCATAGAATGAGTTTGGGAGTGTTCCTTCCTCTGCAGTTTTTTGGAAGAGTTTGCGATGGATGGGTGTTAGCTCTTTAAATGTTTGATAGAATTCATCTGTGAAGCCATCTGGTCCCCGACTTTTATATGTTGGACTTTTGTTTGTTGTCCATTTTATTGGCATAGCGTTGCTTGTAGTGGTCTCTTAGGATGCTTTGTATTTCTGCGGTGTCTGTTGTAACTTCTCCTTTTTCATTTCTAATTTTATTGACTTGAGTCCTCTCCCTCTTTTTCTTGATGAGTCTGGCTAATGATTTATCAATTTTGTTTATCTTCTCAAAGAACCAGCTTTTCGTTTTATTGATCTTTGCTATTGTTTTCTTTGTTTCTATTTCATTTATTTCTGCTCTGATCTTTATGATTTCTTTCCTTCTGCTAGCTTTGGGTTTTGTTTGTTCTTCTTTCTCTGGTTCCTTTAGGTATAATTTTAGATTGTTTATTTGAGATTTTTCTTTTTTCTTGAGGTACGCTTGTACTGCTATAAAATTCCCTATTTGAATTGTTTTGCTGCATCCCGTAGGTTTTGGATCGTTGTGTTTTTGTTGTCATTTGTCTCTAGGTATTTTCTGATTTCCTCTTTGAGTTCTTCAGTGATCTCTTGATTATTTAGTAATGTATTGTTTAGCCTCCATGTGTTTGTGTTTTTTACGGTTTTTTTCCCTGTAATTGATTTCTAATGTCATAGCATTGTGATCAGAAAATATGTTTTATATGATTTCAATTTTCTTACATTTACTGAGGCTTGTTTTGTGACCCAAGACGTGCTCTATCTTGGAGAATGTTCCGTGTGCACTTGAGAAAAAAGTGTAATGTGCTGGTTTTGGATGCAATGTCCTATAAATTTCAATTAAATCTATATGGTCTGTTGTGTTATTTAAAGCTTGTGTTTGCTTATTAATTTTCTGTTTGGATGATCTGTCCATTGGTGTAAGTGGGGTGTTAAAGTCGCCCTCTATTATTGTGTTACTCTCAATTTCTCCTTTCATGGTTGTCTGCATGTGCCTTATATATTGCGGTGCTTGTATGTTTGGTGCATAAACATTTATAATTGATATATCTTCTTCTTGGAGTGATTCCTTGATCATTATGTAGTGTCTTTCCTTGTCTCTTGTAACATCTTTTATTTAAAAATCTATTTTATCTGATATGAGTATTGCTACTCCAGCTTTCTTTTGGTTTCCATTTGCATGGAATATCTTTTTCTGTCCCCTCACTTTCAGTCTGTATGTGTCCTTAGGTCTAAAGTGGGTTTCTTGTAGACAGCATATATATGGGTCTTATATTTGTATCCATTCAGGGAGCCTGTGTCTTTTGGTTGGAGCATTTAATCTATTCACATTTAAGGTAATTATATATATGTATGTTCCTATTACCATTTTCTTCATTGTTATGGGTTTGTTTTTTTAGGCCTTTTCTACTTTTCTGTTTCTCACTTAGAGAAGTTCCTTTAGTATTTGTTGTAGAGCTGGTTTGGTAGTTCTGAATTCTCTTATCTTTTGCTTGTCTGTAAAGCTTTTGATTTCTCCATTGAATCTGAATGAGATCCTTGCCGGGTAGAGAACTCTTTGCTGTAGGTTCTTCCCTTTCATCACTTTAAGTATATCATGCCACTCCCTCTGGCTTGTAGAGATTCTGCTGAGAAATCAGCTGTTAACCTTATGGGAGTTCCCTTGTATGTTATTTTTTGGTTTTCCCTTGCTGCTTTCAATAATTTTTTTTGTCTTTAATTTTTGCCAGTTTGATTACTATGTGTCTCGGCATATTTCTCCTTGGGTTTATCCTGTATGGGACTTGCTGCACTTCCTGGACTTGGGTGGCTATTTCCTTTCCCATGTTATTGAAGTTTTCGAGTATAATCTCTTCAAATATTTTCTCTGGTCCTTTCTCTGTCTCTTCTCCTTCTGGGACCCCTGTAATGCGAATGTTGTTGCATTTTATGTTGTCCCGGAGGTCTCTTAGGCTGTCTTCCTTTCTTTTCATTCTTTCTTCTTTATTCTGTTCCGTGGCAGTGAATTCCACCATTCTGTCTTCCAGGTCACTTATCCGTTCTTCTGCCTCAGTTATTCTGCTATTGATTCTTTCTAGTGTAGTTTTCATTTCAGTTATTGTCTTGTTCATCTCTGTTTGTTTGTTCTTTAATTCTTCTAGGTCTTTGGTAAACATTTCTTGCATCTTCTTGATCTTTGCCTGCATTCTTTTTTGGAGGTCCTGGTTCATGTTCACTACATTGTTCTGAATTCTTTTTCTGGAAAGTTTCCTATCTCCACTTCATTTAGTTGTTTTTCTGGGGTTTTATCTTGTTCCTTCATCTGGTACTTAGCCCTCTGCCTTTTCATCTTGTCTATATTTTTGTGAATGTGGTTTTTTTTCCACAGACTGCAAGATTGTAGTTCTTCTTGCTTCTGCTGTCTGCCCTCTGGTGGATGAGGCTATCTAAGAGGCTTGATTGGAGGGACTGGTGGTGGGTAGAGCCGAGTGTTGCTCTGGTGGGTAGAGCTCAGTAAAACTTTAAGCCACTTGACTGCTGATGGGTGGGGCTGGGTTCCCTCCCTGTTGGCTGTTTGGCCTGAGGCAACCCAACACTGGAGCCTACCTGGGCTGTTTGCTGGGACTAATGGCAGACTCTGGGAGGGCTCACACCAAGGAGTGCTTCCCAGAACTTCTGCTGCCAATTTCCTTGTACCCACGGTGAGCCACTGCCAACCCCCACCTCTGCGGGAGACCCTCCAACACCGGGAGGTAATTATAATTCAGTCTCCACTGTGTTCACTGTTCCTTACCCTGGGTCCCGATGCGTACACTACTTTGTGTGTGCCCTCCATGAGTGGAATCTGTGTTTTCCCCAGTCCTGTTGAAGTCCTGCAATCAACTGCCACTAGGCTTCAACGTCTGATTCTCTAGGAATTCCTCCTCTTGTTTCCGGACCCCCAGGTTGGGAAGCCTGATGTGGGGCTCAGAACCTTCACTCCAGTGGGTGGACTTCTGTGGTATAAGTGTTATCCAGTCTGTGAGTCACCCACCCACCAGTTATGGGATTTGAGTTTACTGTGATTGCGCCCCTCCTACCATCACATTGTGGCTTCTCCTTTGTCTTTGGATGTGGGGTATCTTTTTTGGTGAGTTCCAGTGTCTTCCTATCGATGATTGCCCAGCAGCTAGTTGTGACTCTGGTGTTCTCACAAGATGGAGTGAGAGTACGTTCTTCTACTCCGCCATCTTGGTTCCTCCTGCCCCTGGCTTTTGTGTTTTGGAAGACTTTTAATCACAATTTCAATTTCAGTGCTTGTGATTGTTGTGTTCATATTTTCTATTTCTTCCTGGTTCAGTCTTGGAAGATTGTGCATTTCTAAGAATTTGTCCATTTCTTCCCTGTTTTCCATTTTATTGGCATATAGTTTTTTGTAGTAATCTCTCATTGTCCTTTGTATTTCTGCAGTGTCAGTTGTTTCTTCCCCTTTTTCATTTCTAATTCTATTGATTTGAGTCTTCTCCCTTTTTTTCTTGATGCATCTGTCTAATGGTGTATCAATTTTGTTTATCTTCTCAAAGAGCCAGCTTTTAGTTTTATTGATCTTTGCTCTTGTTTTCTTCATTTCTTTTTCATTTATTTCTGCTGTGATCTTTATGATTTCTTTCCTTCTGCTAACTTTGGGGTTTTTTTTCTGTTCTTTCTCTAGTCGCTTTAGGTGTAAGGTTAGGTTGTTTATTTGAGATTTTCTTGTTTTTTAAGGTAGGATTGTATTGTTATAAGCTTCCCTCTTAGAACTGCTTTTGCTGCATCCCATAGATTTTGGGTCATCATGTTTTCATTGTCATTTGTTTCTAGGTATTTTTTGATTTCCTCTTTGATTCTTTCAGTGATCTCTTGGTTATTAAGTAGTGTATTGTTTGGCCTCCATGTGTTTGTAGTTTTTACAGATTTTTTCCTGTAGTTGATATGTAGCCTCATAACATTGTGGTTGGAAAAGATACTTGATACAATTTCAATTTTCTTAAATATACCAAGGCCTGATTTGTGACCCAAGATATGATTTATCCTGCAGAATGTTCCATGAGGACTTGAGAAGAAAGTGTATTCTGTTGTTTTTGGATGGAATGTCCTATAAATATCAATTAAGTCCGTCTTGTTTAATGTATCATTTAAAGGTTGTGTTTCCTTATTTATTTTCATTTTGGATGATCTGTCCATTGGTGAAAGTGGGGTATTAAAGTCCCCTACTGTGATTGTGTTACTGTCGATTTCCCCTTTTATGGCTGTTAGTATTTGCCTTATGTATTGTGGTGCTCCTATGTTGGGTGTGTAAGTATTTACAGTTGTTATATCTTTTTCTTCTATTGATCCCTTGATCATTATGTAGTGTCCTTCTTTATCTCTTGTAATCGTCTTTGTTTTAAAGTCTATTTTGTCTGATATGAGAATTGCTACTCCAGGTTTCTTTTGATTTCCATTTGCATAGAATATATTTTTCAATCCCCTCACTTTCAGTCTATATGTGTCCCTAGGTCTGAAGTGGGTGTCTTGTAGACAGCATATATACAGTAGACTACATTTTTAAAAAGTGTACTGAACTTTCTCCATCCGTTTCTGTACTTTAAATGTTATCAATCATGCTGCAATTAATATCATTTAGCATCAGTTGTTTAAAAAGGTGTATGTCACTTCTAGGAATTATATTTTAAATACTGATTAAAAATTCCAGTCCTCACTGATGATTCTTCTTGCCTAGTTTAGTTTATTTCAGGATCTTAGTTGGTATCACCTACTCTGTTGATTTAGTACGTGGTTATAGAGCAAACTACTAGATTTAAATATGCCATTCCATAGAGATTTTTTGCCGAAGGCCTTGGTGCTTTGCCTTTAGTTAGGTTACGTATGGTTTTGTAAGGTAAAAATTCTACACTATTTTTAGAGAGATGTAGATGGAATAAACTTGGAGTGCCAGCCAAGTTTTTTCTTCCTAAATAAAAAGGCAGTTCCCCTAAAAGCTAAGCTGTTGCTTATAATTACTCAACAATAATTCTAATTTATACCTCATTGTAAGCATGTTGAGTATCTCAGATATGAATCATTTTGATCCGAATAGAAGCAATCTGTTCAATATTAAAAAAAAAAAGGTCTAGTTTATTCAGTTCTCATAGGCTTTCTTCCCAGACTAGTGACCATTGCAATAGCATGTCTAAAATAAAACAGGTTGGAATAAACCATAATTCTATGTGATTGACATTTCATTAAATCTTGGTCAGCACAAGGAGAGAAACAGAAGTTTAACCTCTTTTGATTAAAAAGCAAAGGTTGAGAAATACATATCTATGTGAAATTTTTTTTTAATATCCTAATGTGATATTATAGGACAGTTTTAAGGTGGTTGGTTTAAATATTTTTAATATCCTAGTAAATGGAGTGTATGTAGCCAGACAATAGGAATAACATATATCTCTTTGGATAGATTTAGTTATGGGGTACACTTTTCCACTAAAGCAGAGTGAGTTGTAATACATTCCATTCATGTAAGTGCTGTTAACATATCTTACATTTCAAGGCAGTGAAAGTATATAATAAAAGAAAGACTCCAGATGGTGTGTTTGGGGTTAATGCTTTTCATTTAGTGCTCAGGATGTGGTCCTTTGGTTCTGAGATAGTGCATAACTACAGGAAGATTGGGATGCATCTCAGAGACTGGATCTTGCGGGTATAGACATAAAGCACTTTTTAAATGCTAGTATATTTGTGGTGATCACTAACACAGCAATTACAGTTAGGGAATTAAAACAATGAGTGCTGCTGTTTTAATTCTTTCTGAACTCTTAGAGGGGATTTTGAAATGGCACCCTTTGGCCCCTGTGGATGTGTCAGCCCGTGACAGGCCACCTGGAAGTAGATCCTGAAAATCAATTTGATTGTCATGTTGCAGTCTTAGCTTCTTTTTCTTGAGAAAGATAAAGGAGGGCATTCCACATTAGCAAAAGAAACTGGTAGGTATCAGATTTTGAAAAGTAATGTGTATTTGTAATAAGCCAAGTTAAAACCTATATTGTGACTGCTTAGAAATTAAATCCACAAAAATGGTGGAAGATAAGAGTAGAAAAAAATATGTTTTCATCATTCACAGCTATCTAGACAAATGAGTAGTGCTTTTATGTAAATACATATATACAATTGCTCAAATTGATAAGTAACTATTAGATTTTTACTCTAATTTAAAGATGTTTAGATTTCATCCATCAGTCAGTAGTGTTAGGTGCAGTAAATTTGTAGCTGCAAAGTTAATTTGAAAAATTGTCATGGCTTAACCTAAGCCCAGAGGAGTTGTGTTGGTATTTTATCACAAGATGTGTGCTTCTGAAACTAACAGAGCAATGTCTGCTTAAAATATTTACTTTGATACTGTTTCTAGAAATTTTCCTATACTTTTATTGCTATATTAGGTTTTGTCTTTGTCAGATTTATTGAGATATAATTTACATGCGGTAAAATTCACTTCTTAGATATATTGTTCTCTGAGCTTTAACAAACTATACAGTTATGTAACTCTGATCACAGTCAAGATATGTAGTATTTCCATAACCCTAAAAAGTTTCCTCATACTCTGTGTGCAGTATCCTTACCCCACTTCCAGACCTTGTCAAACTGCAAAGTTCTACCTTTTCTTAATATCACATAAACTGAGTCATACAGTATGTAGCCTCTTGCATCTGGCTTCTTTCACTTAGTGTAATACTTTTGAGATACATTTAGGCTGATACATGTATCAGTTTGTTCCTTTATATTGCTAAGTAGTACTTTGTTTTATGGATGTAGCACGAATTATTATCCATTTATCAGTTGAAGAGTCAGAGAATGTATCCTTTTTTTCTATATTGCTGAAGAGTTTGTGTAATTTCAGTGTTATTTCTTCCTTATATGTTTGGTACGATTCACAAGTGAGGCCAGTTGATCTAAAGATTATTTTGTAGATTTAATTTCTTTAATGGTTATAGGACTAATTAGATTTCTCTTTCTTTCTGTATCAGTTTTGGCAAGTTAAATTTTTTTTCTACGAATTTGTTCATTTCCCCTAAATCTTCAATTTTTTTTTTGCGGTATGCAGGCCTCTCACTGTTGTGGCCTCTCCCGCTGCGGAGCACAGGCTCCGGACGCTCAGGCTCAGCGGCCATGGCTCACGGGCCCAGCTGCTCCGCGGCATGTGGGATCTTCCTGGACTGGGGCACGAACCCATGTCCCCTGCCTCGGCAGGCAGACTCTCAACCACTGCGCCACCAGGGAAGCCCCTCTTCAATTCTTTTGACATAAAATTTTTTATCATCTATCAAGATTTTCTGTATATATTATTAATTATGTGGCAATAATTCTTTTTCCATCCTAATATCTATTTTTTGTGCTTTCCATTTTTTTCTTAATCAATCTTGTTGGGAATTTATCAATTTTATTAGTTTTTACAAGCAACCAACCTTTGGCTTTCTTTGTATTATGTGTGTATTTGTTTTCATTAATTCTTATTATTATTCTAATTCTTACATTTTCTCCTTTTAGTTTCTTTAGGTTTAATGTGCTGTTCATTTTCTACCATCTTGAGAAGGATGTTTAGCTCATTGGTTTTGAATTTTTCTCCTTTTCTAATATATTAATATATAATTATGAATTTTCCTCTAATTATAGCTTTAGGTACATCCCATAAGTTTTAGTATATTTTCACTGTCATTCAGTTCAGAATATTTTCTAGTTTACATTCCAACATCTCCATTTGATTTATGAGTTAATTTAGAAGAGTATTTCTTATAATAAAATTGACCTTTTTTTGGGTGGACAGTTCTATTTTACCATATATATATAGACTCATGTAACTACCACCACAGTGAAGATACAGAACAGTTAGTTCTATTAACCCCAAAATAACTTTCGTGTTATCCCTTTGAATTTATACTCTGTCTATCTCTAGCACCTGGTAACCACTGATCTCTTCTTTTTTTTGTCACTAAATGTTTAAAGGTTTATCTTGTTTTTTAAAAAATAAATTTATTTATTTTTGGTTGTGTTGGGTCTTCATTGCTGCATGCAGGCTTTCTCTAGTTGCGGCAAGGGGGAGCTGCTCTTCATTGCGGTGCACAGGCTTCTTATTGCGATGGCTTCTCTTGTTGCAGAACACGGGCTCTAGGCACGCAGGCTTCAGTAGTTGTGGCATGTGGGCTCAGTAGTTGTAGCTCATGGTCTCTAGAGCACAGGATCAGTGGTTGTGGCGCATGGGCTTAGTTGCTCCGTGGCATGTGGGGTCTTCCCAGACCAGGGCTCGAACCCGTGTCCCCTGCACTGGCAGGTGGATTCCTAACCACTGCACCACCAGGGAAGCCCCTAAAGGTTTATCTTTCTGAAAATGTTATGTGAGTGAATCATATAGCATGTACTTTTGAGACTTGCTTTCTTCCCTCGGCATAATGCATTTGAGATTTGTTCAATTTGCAGCAAGCTCAACAGGTCATTCCTTTTCATCGCTGAGTCACATTCCATTGTATCAATGTACTACTGTTTATTCTTTCACTTGCTGAAAGACATTGGTGATTATGAATAGAGTTGCAGTAAACATTCATGTATAGGGTTTTCTGTGATTATAAGTTTTCATTTCTCTCAGTAAATAACTAGATGAGGGATTGATGTAAAAAATTATAAATTTACTCTTTATCATTATAGGAAACTGCCAAACTGTATTCCAAGGTGATTGTACTGTTTTGCCTTCTTACCAGCAATGTATAAAAGTTTCAGTTGCTCCAAATCCTCATCAGCACTTGCCATTTTAAATACTATTTACTTCAGCCATTCATACATGTCTGTAGTGGTATCTCATCATGGTTTTAATTTGAATTTACCCAATGCTAATAATATTCAATACCTTTTCATATGCTTATTTGCAATCCATATATTTCTGCAACTCTTTTTTTTTAACATCTTTATTGGAGTATAATTGCTTTACAATGGTGTGTTAGTTTCTGCTTTATAACAAAGTGAATCAGTTATACATAAACATATGTTCCCATTTCTCTTCCTTCTTGCATCTCCATCCCTCCCTCCTTCCCTATCCCACCCCTCTAGGTGGTCACAAAGCACTGAGCTGATCTCCCTGTGCTATGCAGCTGCTTCCCACTAGCTATCTGTTTTACATTTGGTAGTGTATATATGTCCATGCCACTCTCTCACTTTGTCACAGCTTACCCTTCCCCCTCCCCATATCCTCAAGTCCATTCTCTAGTAGGTCTGTGTCCATATTCCCGTCTTACCCCTAGGTTCTTCATGACTTTCCATTTTTTTTTCTTAGATTCCATATACATGTGTTAGCATACGGTATTTGTTTTTCTCTTTCTGACTAACTTCACTCTGTATGACAGACTCTAAGTCCATCCACCTCACTACAAATAACTCAATTTCATTTCTTTTATGGCTGAGTAATATTCCATTGTATATATTTGCCACATCTTCTTTATCCACTCATCTGTAGATGGACACTTAGGTTGTTTCCATGTCCTGCGTATTGTAAATAGAGCTGCAATGAACATTGTGGTACATGACTCTTTTTGAATTATGGTTTTCTCAGGGTATATGCCCAGTAGTGGGATTGCTGGGTCGTATGGTAGTTCTATTTGTAGTTTTTAAAGGAACCTCCATACTGTTCTCTATAGTGGCTGTATCAATATACATTCCCACCAACAGTGCAAGAGTGTGCCCTTTTCTCCACACCTTCTCCAGCATTTCTTGTTTCTAGATTTTTTGATGATGGCCATTCTGACTGATGTGAGATGATACCTCATTGTAGTTTTGATTTGCATTTCTCTAATGATTAGTGATGTTGAGCATTCTTTCATGTGTTTGTTGGCAGTCTGTATATCTTCTTTAGAGAAATGTCTATTTAGGTCTTCTGCCCATTTTTGGATTGGGTTGTTTGTTTTTTTGTTATTGAGCTGCATGAGCTGCTTGTAAATTTTGGAGATTAATCCTTTGTCACTTGCTTCATATGCAAATATTTTGTCCCATTCTGAGGGTTGTCTTTTTGTCTTGTTTATGGTTTCCTTTGCTGTGCAAAAGCTTTGAAGTTTCATTAGGTCCCATTTGTTTATTTTTGTTTCCATTTCTCTAGGAGGTGAGTCAAAAAGGATCTTGCTGTGATTTATGTCATAGAGTGTTCTGCCTATGTTTTCCTCTAAGAGTTTGATACTGTCTGGCCTGACATTTAGGTCTTTAATCCATTTTGAGCTTATTTTTGTGTATGGTGTTAGGGAGTGTTCTAATTTCATACTTTTATATGTACCTGTCCAGTTTCACCAGCATCATTTATTGAAGAGGCTGTCTTTTCTGCACTGTATATTCTTGCCTCCTTTATCAAAGATAAGGTGACCATATGTGTGTGGATTTATCTCTGGGCATTCCATCCTGTTCCATTTATCTATATTTCTGCTTTTGTACCAGTACCATACTTTCTTTTTTTAAAATTTATTTATTTATGGCTGTGTTGGGTCTTCGTTTCTGTGTGAGGGCTTTCTCCTGTTGTGGCAAGCGGGGGCCACTCTTCATCGCGGTGCACAGGCCTCTCATTATCGCGGCCTCTCCTGTTGCGGAGCACAGGCTCCAGACGCGCAGGCTCAGTAGTTGTGGCTCACGGGCCTAATTGCTCCGCGGCATGTGGGATCTTCCCAGACCAGGGCTCGAACCCGTGTCGGCTGCATTGGCAGGCATATTCTCAACCACTGCGCCACCAGGGAAGCCCACTATACTTTCTTGATTACTGTAGCATTGTAGTATAGTCTGAAGTCAGGGATCCTGATCCCTCCAGCTCCATTGTTCGTTCTCAAGATTGCTTTGGGGCTTCCCTGGTGGCGCAGTGGTTGAGAGTCCGCCTGCCGATGCAGGGGACACGGCTTCGTGCCCCAGTCCGGCAAGATCCCACATGCCGCGGAGCGGCTGGGCCTGTGAGCCATGGCCGCTAAGCCTGCACGTCCAGAGCCTGTGCTCCGCAATGGGAGAGGCCACAACAGTGAGAGGCCTGCGTACTGCAAGAAAATTAAATAAATAAATAAATAAATAAATAAATAAATAAATAAATAAAAGATTGCTTTGGCTTTTCAGGGTCTTTCGTGTTTCCATACAAATTGTGAAATTTTTTGTTCTAGTTCTGTGAAAAATGCCAGTGGTAGTTTGATAGGGATTGCATTGAATCTGTAGATTGCTTTGGGTAGTAGAGTCATTTTCACTATGTTGATTCTTTCATCCAAGAACATGGTATATATCTCTCCATCTATTTGTATCATCTTTAATTTCTTTCAACAGTGTCTTACAATTTTTGGCATACAGGTCTTTTGTCTCCTTAGGTAGGTGTATTCCTAGATATTTTATTCTTTTGGTTGCAATGGTAAATGGGAGTGTTTTCTTGATCTCACTTTCAGATTTTTTATCATTAGTGTATAGGAATGCTAGAGTTTTCTGTGCATTAATTTTGTATCCTGCTACTTTACCAATTTCATTGATTAACTCTAGTAGTTTTCTAGTAGCCTCTTTAGGATTCTCTTTTTATAGTATGGTGTCATCTGCAAACAGTGACAGCTTTACTTCTTCTTTTCCGATTTGGATTCCTTTTATTTCCTTTTCTTCTCTGATTGCTGGGGCTAAAACTTCCAAAAGTATGTTGAATAAGAGTGGTGAGAGTGGGCAACCTTGTCTTCTTCCTGATCTTAGTGGAAATGCTTTCAGTTTTTCACCATTGAGGACAATGTTGGCTGTGGGTTTGTCGTATATGGCCTTTATTATGTTGAGGAAAGTTCCCTCTATGCCTACTTTCGGGAGGGTTGTTATCATAAATGGGTGTTGAATTTTGTCGAAAGCTTCCTCTGCATGTATTGAGATGATCATATGGATTTTATCTTTCAATTTGTTAATATGGTTTATCACATTGATTGATTTGCGTATATTGAAGAATCCTTGCATTCCTGGAATAAACCCCACTTGATCATGGTGTATGATCCTTTTAATGTGCTGTGGATTCTGTTTGCTAGTATTTTGTTAAGGATTTTTGCGTCTATGTTCATCAGTGATATTGGCCTGTAGTTTTCTTTCTTTGTGACATCCTTGTCTGGTTTTGGTATCAAGGTGATGGTGGCCTCATAGAATGAGTTTGGGAGTGTTTCTCCCTCTGCTATATTTTGGAAGAGTTTGAGAAGTGTAGGTGTTAGCTCTTCTCCAAATGTTTGATAGAATTTGCCTGTGAAGCCATCTGGTTCTGGGCTTTTGTTTGTTGGAAGATTTTTAATCACAGTTTCAATTTCAGTGCTTGTGATTGGTCTGTTCATATTTTCTGTTTCTTCCTGATTCAGTCTTGGCAGGTTGTGCATTTCTAAGAATTTGTCCATTTCTTCCAGGTTGTCCATTTTATTGGCATAGAATTGCTTGTAGTAATCTCTCATAATAGTTTGTATTTCTGCAGTGTCTGTTGTTACTTCTCCTTTTTCATTTCTAATTCTCTTGATTTGAGTCTTCTCCCTTTTTTTCTTGATGAGTCTGGCTAATGGTTTATCAATTTCGTTTATGTTCTCAGAGAACCACCTTTTAGTTTTATTATCTTTGCTATCGTTTCCTTCATCTCTTTTTCATTTATTTCTGATCTGATTTTTATTATTTCTTTCCTTCTGCTAACTTTGGGGTTTTTTGTTCTTCTTTCTCTAATTGCTTTAGGTGCAATATAAGGTTTTTTATTTCAGATGTTTCCTGTTTCTTAAGGTAGGATTTTATTGCTATAAACTTCTGTCTTAGAACTACTTTTGCTTCATCCCATAGGTTTTGGGGCATCCTGTCTCTATTGTCATTTGTTTCTAGGTATTTTTTGATTTCCTCTTTGGTTTCTTCAGTGATCACTTCGTTATTAAGTAGTGTATTGTTTAGCCTCCATGTGTGTATATTTTTTACAGATCTTTTCCTGTAATTGATATCTAGTCTCATAGCGTTGTGGTCGGAAAAGATACATTATATAATTTCAGTTTTCTTAAATTTACGAAGGCTTGATTTGTGACCCAAGATATGATTTATCCTGGAGAATGTTCCATGAGCACTTGAGAAGAATGTGTATTCTGTTGTTTTTGGATGGAATGTCCTATAAATATCAATTAAGTCCATCTTGTTTAATGTATCACTTAAAGCTTGTGTTTCCTTATTTAATTTGCTTTTGGATTATCTGTCCATTGGTGAAAGTGGGGTGTTAACGTCCCCTACTGTGAATGGGTTACTGTCGATTTCCCCTTTTATGGCTGTTAGTATTTGCCTTATGTATTGAGGTGCTCCTATGTTGGGTGCATAAGTATTTACTGTTGTTATATCTTCTTCTTGGATCGATCCCTTGATCATTATGTAGTGTCCTTCTTTGTCTCTTCTAATAGTCTTTATTTTAAAGTCTATTTTGTGTGATACGAGAATTGCTACTCCAGCTTCCTTTTGGTTTCCATTTGCATGGTATATCTTTTTCCATCCTCTTACTTTCAGTCTGTATGTGTCTCTAGGTCTGAAGTGGGTCTCTTGTAGACAGCATATATATGGGTCTTGTTTTTGTATCCATTCAGCCAATCTGTGTCTTTTGGTGGGAGCATTTAGGCCATTTACATTTAAGGTAATTATCAATATGTATGTGACTATTCCCATTTTCTTAATTGTTTTGGGTTCGTTATTATAGGTCTTTTCCTTCTCTTGTGTTTATTGCCTAGAGTAGTTCCTTTAGCATTTGTTGTAAAGCTGGTTTGGTGGTGCTGAACTCTTTCAGCTTTTGCTTGTCTGTAAAGGTTTTAATTTCTCCATCAAATCTGAATGAGATCCTTGCTGGGTAGAGTAATCTTGATTGCAGGTTTTTCTCCTTCATCACTTTAAATATGTCCTGCCAGTCCCTTCTGGCTTGCAGAGTTTCTGCTGAAAGATCAGCTGTTAACCTTATGGGGATTCCCTTGTGTGTTATTTTTCTCTTGCTGCTTTTAATATGTTTTCTTTGTATTTAATTTTTGACAGTTTGATTAATATGTGTGTTGGCATATTTTTCCTTGGATTTATCCTGTATGGGACTGTCTGTGCTTCCCAGACTTGATTAACTATTTCCTTTCCCATATTAGGGAAGTTTTCAACTATAATCTCTTCAAATATTTTGTCAGTCCCTTTCTTTTTCTCTTCTTCTTCTGGAACCCCTATAATTCGAATGTTGGTGCATTTAATGTTGTTCCAGAGGTCTCTGAGACTGTCCTCAGATCTTTTCATTCTTTTTTCTTTATTCTGCTCTGCAGTACTTATTTCCACTATTTTATCTTCCAGGTCACTTATCCGTTCTTCTTCCTCAGTTATTCTGCTATTGATCACATTTAGAGTATTTTTAATTTCATTTATTGTGTTGTTCATCGTTGTTTGTTTCATCTTTAGTTCTTCTAAGTGCTTGTTAAATGTTTCTTGCATTTTCTCTATTCTATTTCCGAGATGTTGGATCATCTTTACTATAATTTTGAATTCTTTTTCAGGTAGACTGCTATTTCCTCTTCATTTGTTTTTTCTGGTGGGTTTTTACCTTGTTCCTTCATCTGCTGTGTGTTTCTTTGTCTCCTTATTTTGCTTATCTTACTGTGTTTGGGGTCTCCATTTTGCAGGCTGCAGGTTCGTAGTTCCCGTTGTTTTTGGTGTCTGTCCCCAGTGGCTAAGGTTGTTTCAGTGGGTTGTGTAGGCTTCCTGGTGGAGGGGACACTATAGTGCCTGTGTTCTGGTGGATGAGGCTGGATCTTGTCTTTCTGGTGGGCGGGTCCATGTCTGGTGGTGTGTTTTGGGGTGTCTTTGTACTTACTATGATTTTAGGCAGCCTGTCTGCTGATGGTAGGGATTGTGTTCCTGTCTTGCTGGTTGTTTGGCATAGGGTGTCCAGTACTGTAGTTTGCTGGTCGTTGAGTGAAGCTGGATGCTGGTGTTGAGATGGAGATCTCTGGGAGATGTTCGCTGTTTGATATGTGGAGCTGGGAGGTCTCTTATCGACCAGTGTCCTGAAGTTGGCTCTGCCACCTCACAGGCACAGCACTGACTCCTGGCTGCTGCACCAAGAGCCTTTCTTCCATATGGCTCAGAATAAAAGGGAGAAAAAGTAGAAAGAAAGAATTAGTAGAAGTAGAAAGAAAGAAAGAAAGAAAGAAGGAAAGAAAGAAAGCAGGGAAGGGGGAGGGCGGTAGGAAGGAGGGAAGGAGGGAAGCAAGAAAAACAGAAGATAAAGTAAAATAAAATAAAGTATGATAAAATATAATATAGTTATTAAAATGAAAAATAATTAAGAAAATAAAGAAAATGGACGGATAGAAACCTAGGACAAATGGTGGAAGAAAAGCTTTACGGACAAAATCTCACACAGAAGCATACACATACACACTCACAAAAAGAGGAAACGGGGTAAAAATCATAAATCTTGTTCTCAAAGTCCACCTGCTGAATTTGGGATGATTCGTTGTGTAAAGGAGGGAAGGAAGGAAGGAAGGAAGGGAAAGAAAGAAAGAAAGAAAGAAGATAAAGTAAAATAAAATAAAGTTATTTAAATAAAAAATAATTATTATGAGAAAAACCCAACAAAACGGATGAATAGAACCCTAAGACAAATGTTGGAAGCAAAGCTATACAGACAAAATCTCACACAGAAGCATACACATACACACTCACAAAAAGAGGAAAAGGGGAAAAAATCATAAATCTTGCTCTCAACGTCCACCTCCTCAATTTGGGATGATTTGGTGTCTATTCATGTATTCCACAGATGCAGGGTACATCAGGTTGATTGTGGAGCTTTAATCCGCTGCTTCCGAGGCTGCTGGGAGAGATTTCCCTTTCTCTTCTTTGTTCTCACAGCTCCCAGGGGCTCAGCTTTGGATTTGGCCCCGCCTCTGCGTGTAGGTCTTCGGAGCGCGTCTGTTCTTGGCTCAGACAGGACGGGGTTAAAGGAGCAGCTGCTTCAGGGAATCTGGCTCACTCAGGCCGGGGTGGGGTGGGGGGAGGGAGGGGCACGGAGTACTGGTCGAGCCTGCGGCGTCAGAGGCCAGCGTGACGTTGCACCAGCCTAAGGCACGCCGTGCGTTCTCCCAGGGAAGTTGTCCCTGGATCCCGGGACCCTGGCAGTGGCGGGCTGCACAGGCTCCCCAGAACGGTGGTGTGGATAGTGACCTGTGCTTGCACAGAGGCTTCTTGCTGGCGGCAGCAGCAGCCTTAGCGTCTCATGCCTGTCTCTGGGGTCCGCGCTTTTAGCCGCGGCTCGCGCCTGTCTCTGTAGCTCCTTTAAGCAGCGCTCTTAAACCCCTCTCCTCGCGCACCAGGAAACAAAGAGGGAAGAAAAAGTCTCTTGCCTCTTCGGCAGGTGCAGACTTTTCCCCGGACTCCCTCCCGGCTAGCCGTGGTGCACTAACCCCTTCAGACTGTGTTCACAGTCCTCTCCCTGGGCTCTGTGGGAAGCCCGAGCCTCAACTCCCAGCCTCGCCCGCCCCTGCGGGTGAGCAGACAAGGCTCTTGGGCTGGTGAGTGCCAGTCAGCACTGATCCTCTGTGCGGGAATCTCTCCGCTTTGCCCTCCGCACCCCTGTTGCTGCGGTCTCCCCCGTGGCTCCGAAGCTTCCCCCTCCGCCACCCACAGTCTCCGCCCGCGAAGGGGCTTCCTAGTGTGTGGAAACCTTCCCTCCTTCACAGCTCCCTCCCACTGGTGCAGGTCCCGTCCCTCTTCTTTTTATTCTTTTTTCCTTTGCCCTACCCAGGTACATAGGGGAGTTTCTTGCCTTTTGGGAGGTCTGAGGTCTTCTGCCAGCGTTCAGTGGGTGTTCTGAAGGAGTTGTTCCACGTGTAGATGTATTTCTGATGTATTTGTTGGGAGGAAGATGATCTGTACGTCTTCCTCTTCAGCAGTCTTCCCCTCCGCTTTCCTCTTTTATTTCATCATTGACCCACTGTTTTTTTAGTAGCATGTTGTTTAGTCTCCTTGTAATCTTTTTTTTTAAATTGTTTTTCTGTGACTTCCCCTTTGCCCTAGAGATTATTTAGATGTGAGACGTATAATTTCCAAGTGTTTAGAGATTTCTCTGTATCTTTCTGTTATTGATTTCTAGTTTCATTCCCATTATGATCAGAGAACATACTTTGTATGATTTTTTTTTTTTTGTAAATTAGTTAAGGTTTGTTTTATGATTCAGGATATTGTATATCTTGGTGAATGTTCCATGTGTTTTTTGCTATTGTTGGGTCATGTGTTGAATAAATGGCAATTAGATCCAGTTAGTTGATACACTTATTGTATTCTGTTTTCTTGCTTATTTCTGCCTACTATTTATGTTGGTTACTGAGAGAGAAGTGATCCTGGATTTGTCTATTTTTCCTTTCAGTTTTTGCGTTGTGCTTTTTTGAGTCCTTTTGTTAGGTGTATGTATACTTAAGATTATGTCTTTCTTCATTATATAATGCCCCTCTTTGTTCTTGGCTGTTTTATTGCTGCACAATACACAGTGTCTAATATTAATATAGCTACTACATATAACTTTTTACCAGTGTTTGCATGGTATATCTTTTCCATCTTTGTATTTTTAACATGCCTAGATTATTATATTTGAAATGAGTCTCTTACATATAGATGGATTTTTGAAATCCATTGTGGCAATAACTCTCTTCTAATTGGTGTGTTTATAACTTACTAACTTTATTTATTTTATATTCTATGACTTCATTGTGTGTAGTCCCAATGGGTCCATTTCTGTTGCCTCTGAGGGCAATCTGGGATAAAAATGTAGTTTCAGTACTTGAATTTCTAACTCTTAGATGCCATCAAACAAACCATAGATATTTTAAAATAAACTTCCTAGTCGTTGTAGTAGTTTTTAGAGAAAGAAATGATCTGGATTTACTTAGTCTACTATCACTAGAATCTGAATATCCATCCTATTTTATTACGTCCTCTGTACCTTAGTGTCAGGAGGTGAATTTGTTACCCTTCTTAGTTTCCATTCTCCCTTCCAAATGATTGTTCTTCCACCCTTTATTTTAAATAGAGTAAATTAAAATATATTCCTCTGAGTGTGTGTCATTCATCATAAAACTTTTTTTCCTTCCTTTTGCTGCTGTATCTTTCCTAGCCATTACTCCTTTTTCACTGAAAACTGGCATCTGGCTCACAGTCTTCCTGTCCTTGAACCTATTATCCAAGTCTTCAGTAGGTCAGAACTGTTCTTGAACTTTCGATAATCCATATGTCTACCTGTTAGATATTTCTAGAACCTCAAGTACAGCATATCCAAAGCTAATCTCATGACCCCTCCGTCCAAAGGTTTCTCACATCCATGAAGCAATTAAGTTTAAAAAATTTCCCTTGGGTTTCCACTTCTGATGATGTCTAAGAAACTGATTTCAAATAATTCATCTCATAGATGAGAACTATGCAGTTACTAAGTATATAATATTTTCATGGCCCTTTGGAAGTATAATTATGGTTACTACATTTTCTCAACCCAGAATTAGAATGTATGATCACACCAACTTGTACCTATAAGGTTACTAGATTGTAAATTAGTAATGAGTACTGTATACGCCCCCCCCGCCCCCCCCCGCCCAATCCATGATGTGTTACCAGGGTAGATATAGTAGATACAACATTAGCCTAGTTTATTTGGGTTCTAGTTCTGGCTCTTTTCTCCAAAGTTGCGTGTGACTTTGGGCTGTTCACTTACTAACATCTCTGGGTTTATATTCTTTAGCTCTAAAAGGAGAGGGATAGAGTAAATGGCCTCTGAAGTCTCTTTTTGTGGTGGAAGATTAGCTCACCAGTTTTGAATGAAGAAGAGTATAATATTCTGAGATTGAAGGGGAAAGGGGGATGTCTTAGAATAACCCTTAAAATATAATGATCAGGCTTCTCACATTAAATTAATTACCTTGGTATGGAGTCTTTACCTTTTGCATGTGCAAGGACCTTGGTGACTGAATATAGTGTAGGTATAATCACCTAACAGATGCCCTGCCTCCCTTCTATCACTTGTTTATCAAATATTTATTTGAGCTAGGTCTTGGACATCCCATGGTGAACAGTTATGGTACCTGACTCTATGGAGTTTATGGTCCATTTGGCAAAATAGTTGTTATGAATTACATAAGTAAATGTAAAATTTTAGTAATGATTAGTGTCAAGGATAAGGGATGCATAGTGTTAAATGGCATGTAATTGAGGGGGAGGGAGGCATTGACTTAGAACAGTCAAGGAAACTTTCCTGAAGAAATAAGGATGAATAGAAATTATTAAGGAAAGGAAGTAGAACATTATAGTCAGAGGAAACATCATCAACAAAGGTCCCTGGATGGGAGGGAGACTGATATGACCAGGGACTGAAAGATGGTCAGAGTAGCTAGAATGGAGAGGAGAGGGAGCACAGTATGAGATGGGGCTGGAGAAGCAGATAGGCTCTACACTCTGCAGGGTCTTGTAAACTTGGTTAAGGATTTTGGTCTCTATCTCAAGAGTAACAGGATGCCTTTGAAGTGTTTTAATCTGATGGGTAATGTGGTCAGATTAGTGCTTTGAAAAGATCACTCTAGCTGCAGTGTAGAAAACAGATTGCAGAGGGTAAGAGTGAATGCAAAGAAACCAGATAAGTAGCACAGTAGTCTAGGAGAGATGTAATAGTAGCTTGGACCAGGGATTTGGTATGGAGATAGAAAAGTTGATGAATTTGAGAGATATTTATGTATTTAATGATGGATTTGGTTTAGTAAAAGAGATGAAGATGTTAAGGATAACCAGTAGTTTTCCAGTTTGCTCAGTGAAATCATGCTGTTACATTTTTACTGACCTTTGAAGGATTACACTGGAAGAGACCATGGTATGAGGTACAAGATCATAAGTTTACTTTGAATGTATTGAGTGTGAGAAGCCTTTGGAACATTCAAGAGGACAGATAAAGTAGCCAGTAGGATATGTAGGTGCAGAACTCAGAAGAATTCTAGCCTGGAGTATTAGGCTTTCAATTCCTTTTTATCTTTAACTCTTTAGGGGGAGGCGGTAGTGACCAATGCAATATCTCTCGTATGGCAAGATTAAATCATGATGACTTCTGGACCTTACCCAAAGGCCATAGCAAAAATAAATGCAATGTGCTGTGGATCACTTTGGATGCTATTAAAATGTGTCTGACACTGTTATAGTTACTGGATATTGCAGAAATGGATGACATGTTCTTTGATCTCAAGAAACTTCCATCTAGTTTGGAAGTCAGACACGTAAATAGATGATAACAATGTAGTGTGAGTGCTGTGACAGAGAGATGCTTAGGGCAACATATCAGAGGGACACTTAATCCAAAATGGGCCCAGTCAAGGAAGATTTTCTAGAGTTGTTGATACCTAAGCCATCTGGAAGAACATGGAAAAGGAAGTAGACAGGAGAGGGGAAAATGAAAGGATTGAGGCAAGAGGGATCATAGTGTGTTTGGGAAACCATTTTTATTCCCCCCTTTCTGGGTGAAACTACCATTTTATTGTCAGACAGAACAGAAGGTGCATTCTGGAAAGAAGAGGGTGACATTTAGCTTTGTTGGTTCTTTTTTCTTTTGTTTCTCTCCCTTCTTCTTTCTCCCCTCCCCTTTCATCTTCCTTTCTGAATAGGTAGTATATAGTTCAAAATTGGAGATTATATAAAGGTATACATACAGTAAAGAATCTCTATTCCACTTTGTCCCCCATCCGCCTAATTCCTTCCCTCCTACTCCCCCACAAAATCCAGTCATTATATTTATTTATTATATCTTCTTCTAGAGTTTCTTTAAGAAGAATTATAATCAAATATAAATATACATTTTAAAATTCATTTTTCTTTTTGGGATCTTTAGTTCATCCTGGCTTAAGAAAAATGTAAGAAGGGGATATAAGAGGAGGTGCCAGAGTAGTTTTGACTTGAAGGATTTTAAATCAGAGAAGTGGCACCAAGGAGAATGGGTTAAAGACCAAGAGACCATTGAGGAGTCTTATAGTAAGTAATGTTGAGAGAGTGGTGACTCTCTCAAAAAAGCCTTCATTAAGGTAGTGGTAGTGGAGAAAGAATGTCATTTAATTGGATCTTGATCTTACTTAAGACTTGGGTTCAGAAACTAACCACATATTTAATAATAAACAATAGTGTGGAGACACTAATGATGGAGTTTTGATGAGTTGTGTGAATCAATGGTGAGTGGAGAGAAGAATGTAAACCAGTGGGGCTTATCCATGAAATTGAGGAAAAGAAGCTAATAGAGAAGCTAGGTGCAGCACAGTGCTTAATAGCTCATACCTGATTGTTGACCTGATTTTAAATCCAGCTCTTCCATTTACTAGTTATATGATCTTGGGCAAGTCCCTTAATCTCTTGAAGTCTTGGTTTCTTTATCTGTAAAATGGCTATGATAAACATAACTACTTCCTGGAATTGCATGAGGATTAGAAGAGATAATACCTAAGGAAGGCTTTTTATCCAGGGCTCACCCAGCAAGGCTAATCACAGATTGGGAAGTGTTTACCTTTGAAGTGAGTGAAGGTGAAAAACTAGTAGAGAATGAGAAGGTGGTTAAGTCAAAGTGGAAAAGAATATGAAATACTTATACAGTTAACCTTGGTAATCTGGCAGTAGTTGACTTGGAAATGCCAGTGAGTTTTTTAGGCCTCAGTCTGTTTATCCATACTATAATAGTTAAGTTAGACTAAATGATCAAGGTCCTTCCAATTCTGTTTTCCTGATACCCTACCTAGCCATCTTTGAATTCTGAAGTCATATAATCTATGTTACAGATTTCAGAATGAAAACTACAGTTCTTTCAGATCCTATTAATTTCTTGATTTAGATTTATTATATGGCAACACACAGAGTTTTACCTCTATATACATTTAACTTTGTTTTTATGTGCTTCCTTAAATAATTTTGCTGTTTTGACCATAAAAGAAGGAGATAGTTTTTCCTTTTCTTTTCTTTTTTTTTCAGTAACCACCTTGTAAAAAGTCTATTGTTTGCCTTGGCCCTTTTAATCTGCCCATGAGGAATTCAAGCCGAATGATAGGGAGCTGTGAAAATCCAGTTAGTGTGAGCTGTAATCTTTTTTGCTGGCTTTAAATAGTTAGAGTACCATGCAGACACCCTGCAGATAACTGAATCAAAACATACAGTAATCACCTAGACATAGATTCTGTCTTTGCTGTTACGGAACTATAGTAGAAATCGCTAATAACCATTTACTTTTCAGAAAAATATTTGGTCATGATATCAAATAAAATCAGGGTTAGATATTAAAAGCTATATTTCACAGGTAGACAACCCAGTGTTTGTGAAAAGTATTGATTTCTGTAAATTTGATGTTATCCAGTATTTATAATATCCTCTGACTATTACAGACTCAGGAAAATATCTTTATAGAAAGAAAATATTTATAATCCTCTAATCTTTCAGTCGTCTTCTACTTTCAGATATTGCTAACAGAAAACAAACTGTTAAGATAATCAGGCTTTTGAACTATAATAAAAGACAAGAAGGAAGTATGCTCTTTTTTTGTTATAAAAGAAACTGGTTCCACTAATGCAGTTTATTGAATTTAGGTAGCAAAATATTCTCTGATAACTTTGTCAAATGACAGTCTGTTTTTCTAGTTTTACACACTGTTTTTTTTTTTGTTGTTGTTAAAAGATGGATCTCTCATCCATTAGATTCTGCATTAGAGTGATGAGAAACACAGTGTGCAGTATGCCGGTGCTGCCTCCTAATTTCATTAGCTTTCCATTTTCTAATAGTGCTGTTGATAATATTCTGGTGAAGTTTATAAAATAAAATAGGCTATTTGTTGAAACAAATATCCTAGTGTTGCCGGCATGATTCATGCTACATTAGGAGTTCATAAGTCATTAGTAATTTTTTATGTTCAGTGTATTGTTCTGAACAGCAAACTTGAACTCCTTTGTTTTGAAAGATTCATAGGGTCTATTCCAGGACAAAGGTTTCATAAAGTAGATGCCTTTCCTATGCTTATCTCTTTGCCTCAGGCAATTTTGTAGAGCTCAACATGCCAGTCCTTCAAAATAGGGAAGCCTACTTTTCATCAGAAATATAGATTCTAAGGACTGTGATTGTCAGTCTACATTCTCAATACTTAGTTTTTCTGTAAACTTTTTTATTAGATGTAGATTCAAACATATGAAAAGTAGATGATGGGTATAATCTAATTTATTCATCTTTCACTTCCAACACTTTGCAGTATGTGGTCTGTTTTAGAAATGCTGTATACAAATAGTTTTGAAAACCTGTTATTTTATTACCTGATGTCTCCATGGAAGTTCTAAAAGCTTCATTGCTATTTCAGTGGACTGAGAAGTTTGGGTATGTGTTTAGATTAATGAGAAATAATATTAAGAGGGACATTCTAAATTTGATATTTTAAGAGTAGTTATAATATTTTCATTTACATACATTGTACTATGTACATTATGTAAAACATTCTGACCAACAGATATTTGTGGGGAAATATTCAAGCATTTGCTAACAATGATAACATTATTTATCGCTCATACCTCTGTGTTCTCACTTATAACCATTTTTGCCTCTTCTTTCTAAGCTGCCTACTCCTATGGTCACATCTTAAAAAGTTAACAAGCTTGTCATTATCACCAGCTATAACCCCAGTCAAGTCTTGTTAGCATATTTTCCTTTCTCTGTCTACCATCTCCCACATTTCCAGGTCATTTACTCTAGTATCCCCTATAAAAATGTTTGACCTTACTGAGACCATCAAACACACCACTGTTCATTATCCATCATCTACTTTCTGTCTTCACTTCCCTTCTTACCCAAATAAGTTTCATTTTTTCCTATGAAAATGGATGAAGTGTCCTTGTTTTTATCTTTTGCTCTGAATCCAATTACTTCTTCTAATTGTACTCTTTCCAGGGATCAGTTCCTCCTTCTACTGGATAGTTCTTACCAGCATTTTACAAAATCAAACCAAAACAAACTAAAACAAAAAGACCTTAACCCTCTACTGATCTCTCATGTCTTACAGCTCTATACCATTTCTCTGCTCTGCATTTCTCTGCTCAGAATATCAGTTGATTTTATTTATTTTTTTTACTTCATCTCCTATTCACTCTTCAACACATTTGAGTTTCTGTTTTTACCTCTGCACTGAAACAGCTCTTGTCAAGTCAGCTGCTCTTGTCAAGTGACTTCTGTTTTGCCAGATCCAGTAGACACCTCTCTTTTACCATCTTACGTGTTTTCTCAGCAGTATTCAACACAGTTTATTACTCCATCTTTAATCTTCTTCTCCCGGGCCCCCTTCTTCCTCCTCCTTGAAATACCTTCCTCTCTTGATCTGCTGTAATTCTATCTCAATGGCCACTCCTTTGCTGGCTCCTGCTTCTTCCAGTGTTGCAGCAGCTCAAGGCTTTTATCTGAGTCCATCATTTTTCAATTTCTACATACTTTCTTCACAGTCAGGGTTTAATAAACTTTTTCTTTAAAAGGCCAGCTAGTCAATGTTTTAGGCTTTGTGGACTAAGAGGCAAAACTGGGTATATTATGTAGGCACATATAGAACAAAAGAAAAAAGTACATTTCCACACGTTAAAAATTAAGTTCAAAATATAACAATTATTTCACTTTTATTTATTTCCATTCATATTTGAATGGGTTGATGTCTCTACTGATACAAATAAGCCACGATCATCTTCCAGCTGAGGTATATAGCTTCCTAATTGGTCTTCTTACCTTCACTCTTGCCCTTCCTACAAACCATTATCCACACAGCAACCAGAGGGATCTCTTAAAATGTAAGTCATGTTATGCCACTTCTCTGCCTGAAGCCCTTCAGTGACTTCTTACTGAATTCCTTACCTTGGTATCAAAGTCCCAGAGGCTCTTGTACTCCTGCTTATCTCTAACTACTCATTATGCTCTAGCCACACTGTTCTTTCCATCCTCTAGGATCTTCGCAATTGCTGTTGCCTCTGCCTGGAACACTTCCTCCAGGATCTTATTATATGGCTTCTCATTCTCATTATTTAGGTCCTTAGTTCAAGCATAATCTTTTTAAAGAGGCCTTTCCTGCATACCTAATATAAATTAACTGTTTCCCCACCCCATTACTTTACACCTGATTTATATATCCAGAGTGTAATCATCTTGCTAGTACTCCCACCAGAATATAAGCTTCAAAAGGACAGGGTCCTTGTTCACTGCTGTATTCCCAGAGGTTAGAAACAGTGCTTGATATTTAAAAGGTGGAAATAAGATTTATCCATAAATGAATTAAATGATTAAATATGTTCTTTACATTTAAAGCTCAGGTTTCTTCAGTGGGTTAGCTGTAACTTTCATTTTTTAAATAAAATGTTTTTAATTAAAAATTATTATTATAGGCATATGCTTTGTAAAAGTTTTTTAAATTTAGAATACATTTTAAGTGATCAACTTTGCTCCATATTCCCCTCATCTTTTTCCTCAGAATTAGCCACTGTTAACATTTACATGCATGATTTTGTGCTTCTATACTTTCATCTGGGCACTTAAAACAATGTACATTATACTATATTAATGAGATTATGCTGGACAGACTTCTGCAAATTGATTTTTATAGTAATGGTAGCTCTTGAGTACTAAAGCCTGATGTTTTCAGTTTTGAAATAACGATATTTCTTTGTTTTAAAGAGTAGATGTTTAAATTCATATTCTAAAATTAAAGTCTTTCTCATTTCTTCTGTATGTGGTGAATTTTAAAGTTTAGAAGGAAATTATGAAGGATACTATAGCAATGCTGGTGAGATATAAAGCAAATAATCAGAATTGGAGTCTTTTCCCCCGAGTTTACATTGGAGTACTCTGATTTAAAAATTTGATACTATTTTTCACCAAATGGCCCTTGCATCCAAAGGTACCAGTTGTGCTAAGTGATAAATGGTACTACTAAATGGTAAATGACCTAGCCTATCCTATGAACCTTTAACTAGTACTTTAAATATAATTATTTCTATAAACAAGCTGTGAAAGCATATGGTCCACTGTATGGCAGGTGATCAAATATTTTAGTTTGAGAGAAGAGTATCAACACTAACTTAGTTTTTATAACTGGAAGACAACAAAAGACATGTTTTCTATCTTGAAGAGTATTTAGGAAGTATCCTTTCTGACTTAGTAAATGTCTTCAAAGACTATGATAATAGAAATGAAGAAACTTTTAATTTTTTTAACCAGGTAATTTGCCTATGATGTATTTTTTCCTTTTCTTTGACTTAGAAGAGGAAAGTAAAGAATTCCCTAACATTGATGTAGTTGAATCGCTTTCAGATTATGTTTTTAAACCACCAACCTCGGTATTCTTTTTTTCTACCTCTTCTTCCCCTTACAAAACCAGTCTTTTGTCTCTCTTGATAATGATGCCAAGCTCCCTATGCCTCAGTACAAAAATAAATTTTATAGATTGTCATGGTAGGTACACAGCAACAGAGACCTAGTCCAGCCTGTTTCTTTACAGGTGAGTAAACTGAGGCTACCAGACGTTAAATGTTGTATTTTCCCAAGATAGTCAACAAGGTGAGAGGTTGATATGTTAATAGTTACATAGTTGTATAAATAAATCTTACCTTATTGAAGGTAGTTACATGTCTCATACTTAGAGATTTTTTAGTCTCCCCACTGTGGCTAACTCCAGTATATATTATATATAAATAGATATATTTTAATCAGTAAATATGGGGCATTTTCCCAGGATTTTAAGTTTCTATTAATTGCTGGTGCCCTGTTAAACTTGCTGCCTTAAGTCCACTTCCCCACCTTTCACTGGCTGCCCAGAACTAAAGGGTTTGCTTTTCTTATTTAAAAGGAAGATTTGCATCCTTTTTAGCTTAGACACAGACGGTAAAAGGACAGATTAAGGTAAAAGTATCATAGACACGTTAGTGACTTGGGGCTTTCTCACAGATTTAACCACAAGAATTGTGGGGAAAAAATCTTCCAGGAGGACCGAATTGTGTGTAAACCTATGAGAACCCTTACAAATATTTTTTACATAAACTGAAATTAAACTCTAAAAATAGCACCTAAAGACAATATTAATTCCATTTAAAATAAGGACTACCTGATACCATTGTATCAGTCAGGAACCAGTCAGGAAGGTGAAACCACACTAGTTGTCTTAATAGAGAGAATTTCTTATGGGGAATTGATTAAATAGGTATGGGATGGTGGTGCAAAAGGGAACACTGAGAAGATAACAAGAGATAGTAATAGCAAGAATCGGGTATCTCTTCTAGGGAAACAAAGAGATTGGAATTGTAAGGATTTAGTATCTTAGTAGGGTTACTAGACAATAGTTTAGTAACTAACATACCATTAATTGCCATTTTCATCCTTTTATATTAGAAACTTTTCATTTCTCTTTCCTGAATACAAACTCAGTTACTAAACAGGGACCTCCTTGTATCCCAGTTTTCCCTCCACCCCTGAAATAGATCAGTGGCTTTCAGACTTTTCTTACTGCTGCTTTTCTCCCTGTCTTCCTCCTTTCCTTCCTATTCTTCCCTTTCTTTCTCCCTTCCTTGCTCCATTTCTTTCCCTTCCTTGTTTGGTTGGGTGAGTGGATGGACTGGGATCCTTTTACTATCCTGCCACACACACAGAGGTAGTTTGAAAACTACTAGTGACTAGTCTGTATGATTATATCATAAGATTCAATAAATTGAAAGGCTGTTTGGAAAACATTAGAGGGAAATGTGAGCTAGCTTTCTGGACTGGGGTCAGAAACTTTTTTTCTGTAAAGGTCCATAGAGTAAACATTTTCAGCTTTGTATGCTTATAGTCTCTGTCAGAACGACTCAGCTCTGCTGTTGTAGTGTGAAAGCAGCCATAGACAATACGTAAGTGAATAGGCATGTCTTTGTTCCAGCTAACTTTATTTACAAAAACAAGCAGTGGGGCCAATTTGGCCCAAGGACTGTAGTTTGCCATCTCCTGGCCCAGACTGCCCAAGCCTGTTGTATAGAATAGTGGTCTCCCAGATGGGGTGCAAACACTTTTGATTGCACTTTAGCATATGTATATATATTTCCTAGTTTATTTAATAAGAGTTAGATAGATGTACTACTGTACTAATCTATTATGTCTTCATTTTTAGGAACAGCATACTTTGCATTGTAGGAATTTGAAGTAACCTATTTAGCAATCCCTGTGTCCATGGACATTTAAGATGTTTTAATTTATAATTGAAACTATGGATATTCTTGTATATGAATAGTCTTATACATACATGTATATGTACATACATGTATTTATGTAAATTTATGTATATATTTTCTTGTATATAAATATCTTCTTTATATATATTGTTTATACAGTTGATCCTTGAACAGTGAGGGGGTTAGGGGCGCTGACCTTCCGTGCAGTCAAAAATCTGCATATAACCTATGGTCAATGCTTCATATACTTGGTTCCTCCATATCCACAGTTCCACATCCACAGATTCAATCAGTTGTAGATTGTGTAGTGCTGTACTATTTACTATTGAAAAAATCCAGGTATAAGTGGACCTGTGTAGTTCAAACTTTATGTTGTTGAAGGGTCAACTGTATTTTGTAAATTCCTAGAAGTGAACTTGCTGTGTCAAAGGGTATGGGTTTTTTTGAAGTTAATGCACATTATCATTTTGCATCCTGGGGCTGTAGTACGGATGCCCCCTCCAACTCCCACCACTAGCAGTGAGAAAGTGCTCACTTTTTTTATTATTTTTTTTATATTTTGGTACTCGGGCCTTTCATTGCGCAGCACAGGCTCCGGACATGCAGGCTCAGTGGCCATGGCTCACGGGCCCAGCCGCTCCGCGGCACGTGGGATCTTCCCGGACCGGGGCACGAACCCGTGTCCCCTGCATCAGCAGGCGGACTCTCAACCACTGCGCCACCAGGGAAGCCCCAGTGCTCACTTTTTATATACCAAAATAATATTACTCTAGCCAAATATTTATTGACTGAATCAATGAAATGATTAGAATTACAAGTATAGTATAGTATGATGCTGCTTATTTTGGTGGATGACAAAATTTACTTTGTCATTTCTGAACATAATACCCTTTACATAGGAAAATTGATGATATTTCTCGATGATTCAAAAAAGTGATGGATACTGACAGATCGGATGAAAGAATGGCTGAGCAGCCAGGAAGTAAGAAATCCAGCACTTCAGTGAAGCAGTTTCAGGCCCTCTTATTTTTGCATTGTGTCAGTAACAAGGAATAGACAGGTCTTCAGACATTTGCTGATTGATCGGTTATCCCAAGAGGCTAGTATCACTTTTAGAGCTTTATTTGTATGAAGTAGTAAACCATTAAGAACTGTGTACCTTGAATCTGGATGGCTTTAGCTTCTTACATTCTGAAGTTAATGGTGGGGGGTGGGGACCGTCTTTTTATAATACCATATGCCATAATTTTTCCACCATAGTATCTCAATTATGGTATTATTATTGATAAAATTCCTGAAAAAATTGAGTTTGGCATCACCTTAGGAATGGGATGTCTAAAAACACCAGGTGATTATGATTTGTCAAATTATCATCAGATGAAAGCAGTTTAAGACTAAAAATACCCAAATCTACTGGGGTTTTTAAGCTTGTTGTTGTCCTTTCTAATACAGTTTTATAAATTTCTAAATATAGTAAATAGTGTTATAAATTTCTAAATATAGTAAATAGTGTTTCAGAGCTGTATTATATATATATATATATATTTTAAAGAGTATAAATATGTACTTTAAAGAGTGTGTACACTCTTTAAGGGTAACTCTTCCTTGTTTAGTATATGTGAGTTTTTTTCTGTGCTCTCATATTTGAAGGAGGTAAGTTTCTGGGTGGAACTGAAAGTACTGTGTAGGAATTAGCATGCCCAATGAAGATTTCTCTGAAGCTTTTTATTTGATACAATTTTAAACTTAAAAGTAAGTTGCAAGAAAAGTAAAAACTGTCACATACCCTTTATCCAGATTCACCAATTGTTTACATTTTGCCCCATTTGCTGTATCAAATTCTCTCTCTGAACACACACACACACACACACACACACACACACACACACACACTTTTTTTTGGAATCATTTGAGAGTAAGTGGCAGGCATCAGTCCCTTTATGCCTAAATATTTTCATGTATATTTAATAAGAAATTTTTTTACATACTCACAGTATAGTAACCAAAATCAAAATTTAACATTGATACAATGTTATGATCTAATCAGCAGTCCATATTCCCGATTATGTCATACACCCTCATATTTACACATCATCACCCCTCCCCTCCATCTTCAATTCAGGGTCATATATTGCAGTTAGTTGTCACGTCCCCTTTTATGTGGAACAGTTTCTCAGCTTTTTCTTTCATGACCTTGACACTTTTAAAGCAATATAAGCCAGTTGTTTTATAGAATGTCCCTCAATTTGGGTTTGTTTAATGTTTCCTAATGATTAGATTCAGGTTGTGCATTAAAAAATTTTTTTTGGCCAGAAATACCACAGAAATGATATTGTATCCTCAGCATATCATATCAGGAATCAGAAGATGTTGGTTTGTTCCATTATTTGTAATGTTAACTTTGATTATTTGGCTATTGTCCAATCAAAATTTGACTTGGCAATATAAATAAACAGAACTTGTATAGTGGTACGATTTCTAAGGTCCTCATTCTTGTCTGGATAAATTACTTGGTATATTTTCTCTGTGTATATTACCTATTCTCCATGGGGAACAAAACAAAACAAAATGGTCTTATTAGTTTAATATTGTTGAAGAAATTAAGTGAATAAATTAAATAAAATAGATTTGTATCATTCTACTTATATCAGATTTAGGGAGTTTTATTTCTACTTCATTTTGTTTGAAATTCTTCATAAGTTAGACTGTCTTGTTAGATGATATTATAACTTATCTAAAGAGTTACTTATGATACAGAATTTTAATTTTTTTTAGTTCTTTTAAGAGTTTTAATACTTTATTCTCCTCATACAGTGCTGAGCTCTACATATGTTAACCCTCTCCCATTGTTTCTAACTCTCTTCCATATCAAATCTGGAATACTCCATTATTTGTGTACTCCTCTTAGATAAACTTTAAATTATGAATGAAACATAAATACAAAAGCATGATATTACATAAATACATGGTTTCAAGAAGAATTTTAAGGTAAGAAGGACTGTCACAAGCCCTTTCCCCTGCTTTCAGAGAAACCATTCCTGAAAGGTTAGAATGTATTCTTTTAAAGTCCTTGTCATAGGAAAATTTCAGTCACCTTTAGGAACCTATCCAAGTACTCAACAGGCACACTAGAAATGCTTTCTTGTAGTTGACCTAAATCTGCTATCCTGTTTCTTCTTTGTCAGTAGTAGAGATGAATAACTAGTTATTAGTCTTTGTATAAAAATGGCTTCAAAATTACTAAGGCCCATATCCTGAATAAATTACTTGCACTTTCTTGTTCTCTAGTCATATGTGCAACTAACCTGTGGCTGTCATGCCACTCTTTAGTTAGAAATCCAGAATTGGATGAGGTCCACGGGCCTTTTATTTATTGACCTCAACTTTTATGGTTTTAAATTTACAGCATGCTGCATTGCTTTTAATCAAAGCAAAAAAAAGCCAATAATGCATTACTTCTTTTGAGTGGGAATATTATTGTGATACGCTGACAATATTGGAGTTTTTTTAAATAACAAGTTGGGCTATGAAGAAAGTTTGAAAATCAGTAGTTTTATATATATATATATATATATTTTTTTTTTTTTTTTTTTAAGTAATTTATTTATTTTTGGCTGTGTTGGGTCTTTGTTGCTGCGTGGGGGCTTTCTCTAGTTGCGGCGAGCCGGGGCTACTCTTCATTGTGGTGCGCGAGGTTCTCTTTGCAGTGGCTTCTCTTGTTGCTGAGCACAGGCTCTAGGTGTGTGGGCTTCAGTAGTTGTGGCACATGGGCTCAGTAGTTGTGGCTCATGGGCTCTAGAGTGCAGGCTCAGTAGTTGTGGCACACAGGCTTAGTTGCTCTGCAGCATGTGGGATCTTCCTGGACCAGGGGTCGAACCCATGTCCCCTACACCGGCAGGCAGATTCCTAACCATTATGCAACCAGGGAAGTCCAGTAGTTTTATATGTTATAATTTATAAAATTAAGGTATAATTTAACCTTAAGCTTTGCATTTCTCAAGTTATTCAAGGGTCTAATATTTTATTGTACTTTTAATAAAGTCACTAACAATTTTTCAAGTATATCTGAGTGAAAGAACAAAGAAAACTGAAAAATAGTAAAATAATGATGAAAATAGGACCATAGTAGTGAGATTGTTCTTTGCCCATTGGCTAAAATGTGATTTGTTGTTACTTTCTTTCCCTTTTAATGATTTTGGATTTTAGCCCTGATGGTTTACTTCCATATGAAAGAAAATAATTGCGGACAACTGTCTATATGTTTTTGTTTACTGTAGTTTGGCTTTATGCAATTTTACCTGCATATGTTTTACTAAATTCTTAAAATATTTTAGTCTAAAATCTACAGTAGACGTGTATGATTTATGTTTACTTCTGGAAGGTATGCATGCATGTTTATGTATATACATAATTATATATAATGTATATACATAAATATGTATAATGTATATATATTGTAAAGACCAGAAATGGATTAGAGAAATAAAATCATAATTGATTCAGATCTTGACATTCAGTTTAAGTACACAAAGGTTAATACATCTTATCATATCTTGCAAAGTATTCCCAATTCCCATATCTTTTGACAATTGGTTTTCTCTTATCAGTACCATTTTTACAAAAACACGTATTATCTGAGATACAAGAAAAGCATGTTACTTAAAATCAGATGTTTAAAATGAAGCTGTTGACTCTAAACCTTCTGTTAAAAATATATATAGAAGCCTTGGGTTTCTGTGTCCAAGGATGGTGCTCTGGAGGCATATTTAGAAGTGAATTATGAGTCACATTTAAAGGCCTGTGCAATATCATGAGTTAGTGTTCAACTTTAAGAATGAATTCATGTTTCAGCCTATATCAGGGGAACAAAGCATGCACTTTAGATAATTTTATATGGCTCAGACAAGTTGACAATCACTAAATTAAACTATCATGATACAGCTTGGTTAAATGATCCACTGATAAGTAATCAACACTCTACATGAGAAGCTGGGTTCAGTAACTTATGGCTCTTTACAAAAATTAATCTTATATGGCAAATTTTTGCTGCCAGTGGAGATATTTAAAATGTTTTAGCTGTTCTTGTAGTGGTGCTACATGAAGTTTTGAGCTGTGACCTCAGTTATTAGGAAAAAAATATACTTGGCTGCTTTAAAGGCAACAACGTTGATTGAGTGACTGAATAATATAAAGCAGAAACAGAAGTCAGTAGGAAAGATGGTGCCCTTCCCATTTTTTTTCTTCCAGCAAAGTGATTATGACCTTAAGAAACACCTACTGACCCTTGCAAGTGAAAAGATATAAAATCCTTTTCAATATTTCCTTTTCTGATTACATCCACTGTGACTTTAGCATATTCAGAGTAGATCCAGTTACTCCCACCAAAGTTTTTCTTATCAGTGGGTCCAGCCTTCTCTATGTTGTTCTCAAGTTAGCTTAGTTAAACTTACTAGGAAACTGTCATTTTGGTGTCTTTGCAACTACCCTTGATTGTTTTATAGTGACCAGAGTTATTTTGTTAATAATGGATCTGAGGTAGTGACCAAGGTTTGAGAAATTGACTATTATAAGAGTTAAGAAAAACATTTGGAATCCACAGAATTAGTGAAATAATTCTTGATTATCTAAATTTAATACAAGAACGAGTGTAGTATCGTAGTGAAAAGAAAAAGGTTTCCTATTTTATATTTGAGTATTTTAATTGAATCTTAAAGCATTTAAATTTCTGCAAACGATTAATTTTGGCATTTTCATGATAAATGCTATGTGTTTTGAAAAATCAATATTAAAATTTAGCTTCAACGCATTCATGAAGAGAAACATAATGAAATCTTGATATATTATATACAAAAGACAAATCCCTGATCATTTCTTTTTATGCAAATGCATTTGATTTAGACATAATTCCCCAACATCACCATGAATTTCCATCTGTGTAACCCTGATGTTCTTAAGCCTAAGAACAGTCTGCCGTTACCTCATGCTCTGGGCTATATTCACTCTGCATGTATGGAAACTGTGACTATCTTAACACTTTAGATGACGATATGAATAACAATTGTTTGTTGATTTTATTCTCTATCTCCCTGGATAACCTGCTGTCTGCAAAGGCTGAATAAGTGGCAGATAGCTTTTGTCATCCCTTATCCAAGCTGTACACTTGTAAGGAAGAGCAGGGATAATCGCCTCAATCTAATTAGGGGTTAAAAGAGGCCATGACTGTGATGTGGCAGTGAGACACCTTACTGTAGCAATCCTGTTTGCATTAGAAAAATAAGGTTGTCATATTGATTATTCAAATTGGTTTATATTGGCCAAGACTCAATGGCTTGTATTGCAGCTGAAGCAGTTGAAGATCCCAGCTATTCACAGAAGACCTATGCCATAGCATATATTATATTGTTGCTTGTTTGCTAATTTGGGGTTTTAAGAATGAAGACAGAGTTTAATCAGGCGATTTAAAGGTTAAACTGACCATCAGAAACTGAAATTTAGCTTCCACCTGTGCAATGATTATGTAAATACCAAATGAGTAAAGATCCAGTGACATTTTAGGTCTCTAAACTGAAGACATTATGTATCAATATAAAAGCATTATTTAGAACCAGTTTAGTCTTTTGATGATGCATGTTTTGATGGTAATTGATATTAGTTAAAAGGATGTAGATTCTAAGACATTTGCCTTGCCTTCTCTCTTCCTGTTTCACTCCCCACTTCTCTTCAACCTATTCTCCTTTTCTTCACTTGAATATTTTGGACTTTGGATATGTTCTTGGAAGAGGAATAGTCATAGTGGCAGATAGAAACATGTGAAAATTTCTTGTACAAATCTTTTATCACTATTTCTCAAATGTCCTAGCCAACTGTTAAGTCCAGCTAAGTTGCTATGCATGGATAGCCTATATTCTGATATACATATCGAAGGCCTGTAGACATTTGATGCTTTTTATGAAACCTCCATTATAGAACCAATTTCTAAAATGAGGAGTTAATATAATAGCCCCCTCCAGGGCTTTCCTGGTGGCGCAGTGGTTGAGAGTCAGCCTGCCGATACAGGGGACACGGGTTCATGCCCCCGTCCGGGAAGATCCCACATGCCGCGGAGCGGCTGGGCCCATTAGCCATGGTCACTGAACCTGCGCGTCCGGAGCCTGTGCTCCGCAACGGGAGAGGCCACAGCAGTGAGAGGCCCGCGTACCAAAAAAAAAAAAAAAAAAAAAAAAGTCCCCTCCAGCAGTAGTCAGCTGTTTTTCTTTTGCTGTTTGCTTTCCCCTTTTTGAGTTATCACCATGATTCATGGAGTTTTTATTCAACGTGTTTCAGTCAGTTACAGTTGTTATTTTGTGGCTCCAAATGGTAGCAGGTTTGATCATTAGGAAACTCTTCAAATTGGCTCTTGTGTCCTTTATACATGACTCCATTAGTTTTAACGTGATTCTTTACATTGTGTTTCAGTCTCATATTGAACATTTTTTGTCCTAGACCCTGGAATCGTCACTTATCCAAATAACCATGGCTCCTTTTAGTCAGAAATGGTATTTAAAGATCAAAATATGATGTTGGTAGTGTTATTAGGGATGTCATTGCTTTAGTTTGAAAACATACTATGTTTCATTGAATCTAAGATGTGGCCAATTGTAACTTTATGTACTACTAAGAAGGAAGAAAAAACCCCATTGCCTATTAATTTAAGACACCATCATGAGTTCATATTAATATTTTAAAATAAAATTTAATATTACAGAATTTTTACGTAAGGTTTAGTTTATTCATATATTTTTTCTCTTTCAGTGAATGTGTTCCTAATAACATTAGCATAATTATTTATTTGCTTTATTGTATGATATGTATGAAATGGATTTTAAAATAATATTCTTGAGTGTATAAAAATTAATATAAAAAGTATAAATAGAACTTTATCATCAGATCCAGCAGTAAGTTAAAAAAATAAGCTGAGTTAAATGTGGCTTATTCCAGGAATACAAAGATGATTTAATATTGTGAAATTTCTTAGTATAATTAGCAATAGTAATAGGTCAGAAGAGTTTAATGATGTCTACCTTTCTCCATTTCATTTATTTTTGATAATATAATTTATAGTTTAAGATCCAGGCTATTGTTATTATGTGATTTTTTTAAAATATAAGGTAAATTTTTCTTGAGGTGTAATTTTCATACAGTAAAATGTATATATCTTATGTATAGAATTCAGTAAATTGTAGCAGATACATTCACTTGTGTAACCCACATGCCATTCTTTTTTTTTTTAAATAAATTTATTTATTTATTTTATTTTTGGCTGTGTTGGGTCTTTGTTGCTGCGCACGGGCTTTCTCTGGTTGCGGCGAGGGGGGGCTACTCTTTGTTGCGGTGTGTGGGCTTCTCATTGTGGTGGCTTCTCTTGTTGAGGAGCACGGGCTCTAGGCGCACAGGCTTCAGTAGTTGTGGCGCATGGGCTTTAGTAGTTGCAGCGCGTGGGCTCAGTTTATGGTGCACAAGCTTAGTTGCTCCGTGGCACGTGGGACCTTCCCGGACCAGGGATCGAACCTGTGTTCCCTGCACTGGCAGGCGGATTCTTAATCACTGTGCCGCCAGGGAAGTCCCCCACATCTCATTCTTTTAAAAAGTTTTCTTATACTTCTTTGCAGTCCGTCCCTGCCCCCGCCCTCTGGAGTCAACCACTGTTCTAATTTCATTTACAATAGATTAGTTCTAGAATGTCATATAAATGGAATCATATAGTATGTACTCTTTTGTGTTTGGCTTCTTTTGCTCAGTATAATGTTTTTGAGATTTATCCACATTGTTGCATGTATTAGCAGTTTGTTCCTTTTATTTCTGACTAGTATTTCATTGTATGAATGTACCACAATTCGTTCTATTGAAGGATGTTTGGGTTGTTTTCACTTTGGAGGTATTATGAATAAAGCTGCCATGGACTTACTTGTATAAATCTTTGTGGAACGAATGTTTTCGGCTCTCTTGTGTAAATACCTAACAGTGAGTTTTTGTCTTCTGAGAATAAAGCAGCTATGAACATTTGTGTGCATGTTTCTGAAGGGACATATGTTTTCATTTCTTTTGGGTAAATAACTAGCAGTGGAATAGAAGGATTATGTGATAGGTCTGTGTTTAACTGCTAAATTGTTTTGCACAGTTGTTGTTTTAGTTTACATTTCCATAAACAATGTATGTTCCAGCAAGAAGTTTCAGTTTTTGCATGTCTTTGCCAATGTCTAATGTTATCAGACCTTTGAATTCCACCTCTTCTAATAGAATTGAAGTGAGTTTTACCTAATGATGACTAGTGATGTTGAACACTTTTTTATATGCTTATTTTGCCATTTGTGTATTTTCCCCTGTAAAGTAGATGTTCGAGCCTTTTATCCATTTTTCAAAAAAGATTATTCATCCTTTTATTACTGAGTCATTGGAATTTCTCACATATTCTGGGTTAAATACCTTTGTCAGGTATGTGTTGTGAATATTTTCTCCCAGTCTATGGCTTTTCCTGTTTATTTGTTACCAATGTTTTAAGATAAAAGGTAGTTTTATAATTGAAGTCCTATATGTCAGTTTTTTTCTTTATGTTTAGTACTTGTACCTTTTTTATTACATGTAAAAAGCTAGAATCAGCTTGTCAAGTTCCACAAAAACCCTTGTTGGTACCTTGATTGTATTGCATCGAATCTATCGATATGTTTGGTGGGAATTCATATGTGTTATTATGGACATTATGTTTACTATGGATATTATGTTTACTATGGACATAATATACTTCTTCATTTATTTAGGACATAAAAACTTCTGAATAAAAAACAATTGTTTTCTTCTATAAAGGTTTTGCAAGTATTTTATTGAATTTATGCCTAATCTACCTTATGTATTTATTGTATTTATTCCTAGTATCCTTGTCTTATTTGGGATTTGAATGGGAATTCTGCTAATATTTTTCCATTGAGTATAATTTTATTCTGGTTTTGGGTAGATAGTATTAACTTTTTAACAAGTTTTCCTTCTATTCCTTGTTGGATAAAATTTTTTAGAAATCATTTATTTACATATTGATTTTTATCATAAAGTTTTTCTGCATCAATTGAAATTATTTTATATTCTTTCTGTTTTAATCTAGGAATGTGAATAATATTAACTGATTTTTCTGTTATTAATCTGCCCTTGCATTCCTGAGGTGAACTCAACTTACTCAATGTGTTATCTTTTTCTATATATTACTAGATTTGGTTTATTTATTTATTAGAATTTTTTTCTTTGTTTCTGGATGAGATTTGCCTGTAATTTTTCTTTCTCCAATATTAGTATCTAGGTTATACTAGCCTTGTAAAATGTAATGGGGAAGTCTGGCGGTGGATGTTGATAGTGGGGAAGCTGTGCATGTGGGGACAGTGTGCCTTCCAATCAATTTTGCTATGAACTTGAAACTGCTCTAAAATGAAAGTCTATTGAAAAATCTGATGTTGAATAGTTCATCATTTTTTATTCTCAGGAAAAAATTGTGTAGGATTGAAATTATATATTCCTTGAATATTTGGTAGAACTAGCCTATAATAAAATTTAGCCTAGTATTTCCATTGTGAGGGGTTTTAAACTACTTATTCAGGTTTCTTTTGATGGCTGTAGGACTATGAATGCTTTCTATCTCATCTTAAATCTGTTTTTGTAAGATTTCATTCTAGAAATTTGTCAGATAAATTTGTCTGAGCTTACAAATTTCTTCACATGATATTCTTTTATTGATTTTAAACCTCTACATCATTGGTCTATGCTCCATCCCCCTCTCCCTTTTAAATATTAATTCTGTCTATTGTCCCCTGCTCACTCTTCACTTCCTTTTTATATTCTTTATGAAAGAGAAACAAAAGCATCTCTTACTTCTTTGAAGATGACATTTTGTGCTAGATTATTTAGAACTCATTTTTAGAGGATTTCTTTTCCTGAATTATCTCTTTCTTTCCCACCCTAACTCTCATTCTGTTTTACATATGTCACGCCACATACTGCATATTTCTTTTGACAGCACTCAAATCATTGTTCCTTATGGAATATGTAGTTTTAAAGTTAGATAGAAATTACATTTCTTTTGTTATAGAAGTAAGCAGTATATGTTATATAGCATTCTGTTTCTTTTTTAATTTGAGTGGTGTTAATATCACTACTGATGAGGAATGGGAAATGAACAAGGAAGATTTCTTTCTATTTAGACCTTCCTGAGTATTCTACTTGATAAGAAGAGTTTTAGGTAAAAAGTAAAAATGCTGAAAGAATTACTGATTTAAGGACAAGAGTTCTTGGATTGTATGTTCTCATCTTATAGATCTAGTTGTAACTGACTTTATTTCTTGGTCAGTATCATTTTACAGAAAGTACCAAATGTGATAACTATAAGTTTATTAGGCTTTCATTTATCAGAGTTGAACTGGCATATTTAAGCCTATTGGGAAATATATGATGGAATTTTTCGGATCATAGTGGCTAGGGAGAAAAAAATAGGATACTCTGTATCTTAACAGTGTGCAAGACAGCCCATTCAAAAAGAAATTTGGGGCTTCCCTGGTGGCGCAGTGGTTGAGAATCCGCCTGCCGATGCAGGGGACATGGGTTCGTGCCCTGGTCCGGGAGGATCCCACATGCCTCAGAGCAGCTAGGCCCGTGAGCCATGGCCACTGAGCCTGCGCATCTGGAGCCTGTGCTCCGCAACGGGAGAGGCCACAACAGTGAGAGGCCCGCGTACCGCAAAAAAAAAAAAAAAAAGAAATTTTGCCATCAAAAATGCCAATGATACCTCTTTGAGAAAAATCAAGAGAGTAAACTACTTTTGCTAATATCCGAAGCTCAGAATGCTGAAAGAGTAATTGAGAGCCACCGTGGTATACACTCATACAACCACCATCACATCAAGATAGTGAATATTTCCATCAGCCACAGATGTTTCTCCTTGCCCCTCTGTAGTCCATTGTTCTCTCTACTCCAGCCCTAGGCAACTGTTAGTGTGCTTTCTGTCATTGTAAATTAGTTTATATTTTCTAGAATGTTATATAAATGGAATCACACAGTATGTACTCTTTTGTTTCTGGCTTTTTTCTTCTCAGCATTATGATTTTGCGATCATTCATGATGTTGGATGTATCAACAGTCAGTTCCTTTTGAATGATGAGTAGTGTTCTCTTATCTAAATCTATCACATTTTGTTTTTATAGTCATCTGTTAATAGATATTTGAGTTATTTCCCATTTTTGGCTATTACTACAGCTGTTATGAGTATTCAGGTAAAGTTCTTTAAGTAGACATGTGTTTTCTTTACCTAGAAAGTGAATGACTGGCTTGCTTGGAAGGATTAGATTTAACTTTTTAATAATGTAATTATAATTGCCAAATAATTTTCTTAGGGGGTTGTACCATTTTACATCTACATGACTGGTGTATGAGATCTCAAGTTTTCCAGAGCCTTACCAACAATTGATACTGTAGTTCTTTTTAATTTTGCCCATTCTGATGGGTTTGTACATGTATCCTGGTATGGATTTAATTTTCATTTTTCTGATGTTAGATAATGTTGAGCATCTTTTCTCTGTTTTTTGACCATTTGTATGTCTTCTTTTGTGTAGTGTCTGATCAGTTTTTTCCTATTAAAAAAAACTTTTGTGATACAATCAACATACAATAAACTTCACAGATTTTAAAGTATGCAATTCGATATTTTTTGATTTTGTGTATTTACCTGTGACACTGTCATTACCATCAAGATAATGAACCTATCCTTCATCACCAGAGGCTTACTCATGCTCCTTTGTAATCCCTTCTTCCCGCTCTACTTGCTCTTCCTCATGCATTTACTGTCACTGTAGATTAGTTCACATTTCCTAGGGCTTTATATAAATGTAGTTATACAGTATATATTCTTTTTGTCTGGCTTCTTTCATTCAGCATAATTGTTCTGAGAGTCATCTATGATGTTGCATGTATCATTTTTCTTTATTGCTGAATGGTATTCCATTGTATGTATATGAAGCAATTTGTTTTCTCAGTCATCTATTGATGGATATTTAGGTTGTTTCCAGTTTGGGGCTATTATAAAACAAGATGCTATGAAAACTCATGTACAAATCTATTTATGGACATATACTTTCATTTCTTTTGTCAGTAGAAGGGCTGGATCATATGGTAGGTTTGTGCTTAATTTCTAAAGAAATTGCCAAACTGTTTTCCCAAGTGGTTGTACCTTATACAGTTCTGCCAACAGTGCATGAATGTTCCGGTTACTCCACATCCTCATCAAAACTAGCTATGTGTGGTTAGTCTTTCATTTTAGACATTCTGAAAGGTGTGTAGTGGTAACTCATTATGGTTTTAATTTACATTTCCCTGATAACTAATTGTGTTGAAAAATTTTCATGTTCTTATTTGCCACCTGCATGTATTTCTTGGTGAAGTATCTGTTCACATCTTTTGCTCATTTTTTTTTTGTATTGGATTGTTGCCTTATTATTAAGCTCGGAGAGTTCTTTGTATATTCAAGATTCAGCTACTCTATTAGATGTATGCTGTAGCTTTTCTTCATTCACTAGGAGTGCCTTTTGAAGGACAGAAGTTTTTAGTTTTGATGAAGTTCAGTTAATTCATTTATTATTTTATAGATCATGCTTTTGGTATTGACTTAAGACATCTTTGCCTAACCAAAGGCCACAAAGGCTTTCTTCTGTTGTCTTCCACAAGTTTTATACATTTAGGTCTGTGGTCTATTTTGAGATAAAATTTGAGTATAGTATGAGTTATGGATCAACGTTCATTTTTTCTTTTTGCATATTGAAAATTCAGTATTTCCAGCATCATTTTTTTGATGGGACCATCTTTCCTTTATTGAATTGCCTTTGTATTTTTGTAATAAAATCAGTTGTCCACAAATGCATAGGTATTGTGTTCTGCTGAAATACTTGTCTATCTTGATGCCAGTACCACACTGTTTTGATTATTGTACCATTATAATACTTAGCCTCATGTAGTCACAGCCTTCCAACTTTATTCTTTTTTCAAGGGTGTTTTTGCTATCTTAGGTCCTTTGTATTACCATATGAACTTTGTAATCATCCTCTCAATCTCTACAAAGTACCCTACTTACATTTTGATTGGGATTGCATTGAATCTGTAGATCAATTTGGAGAGAATTAACATCTTAATGATATTGAGTCTTCTGACCCCCTCACAAGATGTATTTCTCCATTTATTGAGGTCTCATCAGTGTTTTGTAGCTTACATTTTAGGGGTCTATGATATTTTCTTTTTTCATATTTATCCTGAAGTATTTCATATTTTTGATAATACTGTAAATTTATAAATATATATTTTTTCAATTTCTGACTGTTTCTAGTATACAGAAATACAGTTGAATTTGGTATATTGATCTTGTATCCTTCCACCTCATTAAACTCATATCATTCTAGTTGCTTTTTTATAGATTCTTTAAGATTTTCTACATAAATGATCATGTCTGCAATAAAGGCAGTTTTGCTCATTTCCAATCAGGATGCTGTTTATTTCTTTTTCTTGCCTGATTGCTCAGGCTAGAGCCTCCATTGCAACCTTGAATAGAAGTGGTAAGATGATTGGACATCCTTGTCTGGTTTCTGATCTTAGTCAGCATTCAGTCTTTTTCACCATTATGTATGATGTTAGGTGGAAGATTTTGGTAAATGCCTTTTGTCAGGTTAAGGAAGTGCCCTTCTAGTCCTAGTTTGCTGAGTTTTTTAGTGATAGATGTTGGATTTCGTCAAGTGCTATTTTTGTGACTACTGAGATTATCATATTTTTTCCTTATCTAATTGTTAATATGGTGAATTACATTGATTTTCAAATATAAAACACTTTTGCATTTACAGTATAAAACTCCACTTGGTCACGATGCATTATCTTTTTTGTATATTGTTGCATTTGATTTGCTAAAATTATGTTTATAACTTTTGCATCTGTCTTCTGTAAGGAATATTGGTCTGCAGATTTATTTTCTTGTAATTTTCTTTGTATTTGGTCTCAGGGTAATGCTGGCGTCAGAGAATGAGTTGGGAAGTATTATTTATTTCCCAATTTTCTGGAAGAGTTTGTATAGGATTGGTGTTCTTTCTTAAGTATTTGATAAAATCCAGGAGTGAGACCATTTGGACCTGGATTTTTCTTTGTGGAACGGCTTTTGACTAAAAATTAAATTTCTTTAGTAGAGAAATTAGTAACAAATTAGAGAAATACTGTTACTCAGTTTATTTCTTCTTGAGTGAGCTTTGGTAGTTTGTCTTTCATGGGGTTAGTTTATTTTACCTAAGTTATTGAATGTATAGACATAAAGCTGTTTGTAAAGTTTCTTTTTATCCTTTTAATATCTGTAGTATCTATACTGATGTCACTTCATTTATTCCTGATATTGATAATTTGTGTTTTCTCTCTTTTTTTCTCATCAGTCTGCGTAGAGGTTTACCAATTTTATTGATTTTCTCAAAGAACCAGCTTTAGGTTCATTGCTTTCCTCTATAATTTTTCTGTTTTCTGTTTCATTGCTTTTCACATCGAATTGTATTATTTCCTTTTTACTGCTTATGTTGGGTTTAATTTGTTGGGTTTAATTTGTTGTTGTTGTTGTTTTAGTTTCTTAAGGTATAAACTGAGGCCATTGATTTTAGACCTTTTATCTTTTCTCCTGTAGGTACTTAGTGCCAAATATCTTCTCCTTCAGTAGCACCCGTAGGCTCTGATATGCTGTGTTTTCATTTTCATTCAGTTCAAATAATTTCTCATTTAATTTTGATTTATTCTTTGGCCAGGGGTTATTTGAAAGTGTGGTATTTAGTTTCCAGATATTTTGGGATTTTCTAGACATCTTTTTGTAACTCATTTCTAATTTACTTTCATTGTGTGAAGGAGCATACTTTGATGTAAATCCTTTAAATTTATTGAGACATTTTATGGCTCAGAATATGTTCTATTTTAGTGAATGTTTTGAAAAACATTGTGTATTCTGTTTGTTATTTCATGGAGTATTCTGTAAATGTCAATTGGGTGAAGTTGGTTGATAGTGTAGTCACATCTGTTATGTCCTTGCTGATTTTCTTTCCACTTGTTCTATCAAATATTGAGAAGAAAGGAACTGAAATCTCCAACCACATTCTGGATTTGCCTGGATATTTTTGCAATCCAAAAATATTCTTAAAGCTTTGCTCTGGGATGCAGTTAATAGGAGAAAATTTGGTCCTCTTAGGTCTCGCTGTTATGATATGTTAGGGGGGTCTGAAGAAGCACTCAGTCTGGTGTTAACTATTCCCCACAACTGAAATATGAACTTGTTGAGGATTCTAACCAGTGCTTTGTGCATTATGAGTTTTCCTTGTCTGATTTGTTGGAACAGGCATTCTTTCCCACTTTGTGTGAGCACCAGGCTCTGATATACAATTCTTTGGGATTTGTGTTCCTTCATTACAGGCATACACTAATTAGTACTTTGCTGAGTATACAAAGGGGATTCTCAATAGATTTCCAGAGTTCTGTCTCTGTGCTACTCTCTCCACTCCTATACTCTGTCTTATAAACTCTCTAGCTGCTTTAGTCTCCATGGAATCTTAGCTCTCTTGTCTCCTTAAATTGAGTCATTTGCCAGGCTCTACCTGGGTTCTATCTGTAGTAGTAATTTTTTTTTCGCTGTAGTAATCCTTGTTTCTCTGAAGTTTCTCTTGTCTAATATTGATGTATTTATCCTAGCTTTTTTATTATTAAGGACTGCATAGCCCATCTTTTTTTTGTCTTCTCTGTTCAGTTTGCTCTTTATATTTAATTTGAGGTTCCTTTTTTTTTCTTTTACATCTGTATTGGAGTATAACTGCTTTACAATGGTGTGTTAGTTTCTGCTTTATAACAAAGTGAATCAGCTATACATATACATATGTTCCCGTATCTCTTCCCTCTTGCGTCTCCCTCCCTCCCAACCTCCCTATCCCACCCCTCCAGGCGGTCAAAAGCACCGAGCTGATCTCCCTGTGCTATGCAGCTGCTTCCCACTAGCTATCTACCTTACATTTGGTAGTGTATATATGTCCATGCCTCTCTCCCGCTTTGTCACAGCTTACCCTTCCCCCTCCCCATATCTTCAAGTCCATTCTCTACTAGGTCTGTTTCTTTATTCCTGTCTTACCCCTAGGTTCTTCATGACTTTTTTTTTGTCTTAAATTCCATATATATGTGTTAGCATATGGTATTTGTCTTTCTCTTTCTGACTTACTTCACTCTGTATGACAGACTCTAGGTCTATCCACCTCATTACAAATAGCTCAATTTCGTTTCTTTTTGTGGCTGAGTAATATTCCATTGTATATATGTGCCACATCTTCTTTATCGATTCATCCGATGATGGACACTTAGGTTGTTTCCATCTCTGGGCTATTGTAAATAGAGCTGCAAAGAACATTATGGTACATGACCCTTTTTGAATTTTGGTTTTCTCAGAGTATATGCCCAGTAGTGGGATTGCTGGGTCATATGGTAGTTCTATTTGTAATTTTTTAAGGACCCTCCATACTGTTCTCCATAGTGGCTGTACCAATTCACATTCCCACCAACAGTGCAAGAGTGTTCCCTTTTCTCCACACCCTCTCCAGCATTTACTGTTTCTACATTTTTTGATGATGGCCATTCTGATTGATGTGAGATGATACCTCATTGTAGTTTTGATTTGCATTTCTCTAATGATTAGTGATGGTGAGCATTCTTTCATGTGTTTGTTGGCAGTCTGTATATCTTCTTTGGAGAAATCTCTATTTAGGTCTTCTGCCCATTTTGGATTTGGTTTTTTTTTGTTGTTGTTGTTATTGAGCTGCATGAGCTGCTTATAAATTTTGGAGATTAATCCTTTGTCAGTTGCTTCATTTGCAAATATTTTCTCCCATTCTGAGGGTTGTCTTTTCGTCTTGTTTATGGTTTCCTTTGCTGGGCAAAAGCTTTGAAGTTTCATGAGGTCCCATTTGTTTATTTTTGTTTTTATTTCTATTTCTCTAGGAGATGGGTCAAAACTGATCTTGCTGTAATTTATGTCATAGAGTGTTCTGCCTATGTTTTCCTCTAAGAGTTTGATAGTGTCTGGCCTTACATTTAGGTCTTTAATCCATTTTGAGCTTATTTTTGTGTATGGTGTTAGGGAGTGATCTAATCTCATACTTTTAAATGTACCTGTCCAGTTTTCCCAGCATCATTTATTGAAGAGGCTGTCCTTTCTCCACTGTACATTCCTGCCTCCTTTATCAAAGATAAGGTGACCATATGTGTGTGGGTTTATCTCTGGGCATTCTATCCTGTTCCATTGATCTATATTTCTGTTTTTCTGCCAGTACCATACTGTCTTGATTACTGTACCTTTGTAGTATAGTCTGAAGTCAGGGAGCCTGATTCCTCCAGCTCCATTTTTTGTTCTCAAGATTGCTTTGGCTATTCGGGGTCTTTTGTGTTTCCATACAAATTGTGAAATGTTTTGTTCTAATTCTGTGAAAAATGCCAGTGGTTGTTTGATAGGGATTGCATTGAATCTGTAGATTGCTTTGGGTAGTAGAGTCATTTTCACTATGTTGATTCTTCCAATCCAAGAACATGGTATATCTCTCCATCAATCTGTATCATCTTTAATTTCTTTCATCAGTGTCTTATAATTTTCTGCATACAGGTCTTTCGTCTCCTTAGGTAGGTTTACTCCTAGATATTTTATTCTTTTTGTTGCAGTGGTAAATGGGAGTGTTTTCTTGATTTCACTTTCAGGTTTTTCATCATTAGTGTTTAGAAATGCCAGAGATTTCTGTGCATTAATTTAGTATCCTGCTACTTTACCAAATTCATTGATTAACTCTAGTAGTTTTCTGATAGCATCTTTAGGATTCTCTATGTATAGTAACATGTAATCTACAAACAGTGACCGCTTTACTTCTTCTTTTCCGATTTGGATTCCTTTTATATCCTTTTTCTCTGATTGCTGTGGCTAAAACTTCCAAAAGTATGTTGAATAAGAGTGGTGAGAGTGGGCAACCTTGTCTTGTTCCTGATCTTAGTGGAAATGCTTTCAGTTTTTCACAATTGAGGATGATGTTGGCTGTGGGTTTGTCATATATGGCCTTTATTATGTTGAGGAAAGTTCCCTCTATGCCTACTTTCTGGAGGGTTTTTGTCATAAATGGGTGTTGAATTTTGTCAAAAGCTTCCTCTGCATCTATTGAGATGATCATATGGTTTTTCTCCTTCAATTTGTTAATATGGTGTATCACGTTGATTGATTTGCATATATTGAAGAATCCTAACATCCTGGAATAAAGCCTACTTGATAATGGTGTATGATCCTTTTATTGTGCTGTTGGACTCTGTTTGCTCATATTTTGTTGAGGATTTTTGCATCTATGTTCATCAGTGATATTGGCCTGTAGTTTTCTTTCTTTGTGACATCCTTGTCTGGTTTTGGTATCAAGGTGATGGTGGCCTTGTAGTATGAGTTTGGGAGTGTTCCTCCCTCCGCTATATTTTGGAAGAGTTTGAGAAGGATAGGTGTTAGCTCTTCTCTAAATGTTTGATAGAATTCGCCTGTGAAACCATATAGTCCTGGGCTTTTGTTTGTTGGAAGATTTTTAATCACAGTTTCAATTTCAGTGCTTGTGATTGGTCTGTTCATATTTTCTGTTTCTTCCTGATTCAGTCTTGGCAGGTTGTACATTTCTAAGAATTTGTCCATTTCTTCCAGGTTGTCCATTTTATTGGCATAGAGTTGCTTGTAGTAACCTCTCATGATCTTTTTTATTTCTGCCGTGTCAGTTGTTACTTCTCCTTTTTCATTTCTAATTCTCTTGATTTGAGTCTTCTCCCTTTTTTTCTTGATCAGTCTGGCTAGAGGTTTATCAATTTTGTTTATCTTCTCAAAGAACCAGCTTTTAGTTTTATTGATCTTTGCTATCGTTCCCTTCATTTCTTTTTCATTTATTTCTGATCTGATTTTTATGATTTCTTTCCTTCTGCTAAATTTGGGGGTTTTTTGTTCTTCTTTCTCTAATTGCTTTAGGTTCAAGGTTAGGTTATTTATTTGAGATGTTTCCTGTTTCTTTCTTTTTTTTTTTTCTTTTGTGGTACCTGGGTCTCTCACTGTTGTGGCCTCTCCCGCTGCGGAGCACAGGCTCCGGATGCGCAGGCTTAGCAGCCATGGCTCACGGGCCCAGATACTCTGCCAAATGTGGGATCCTTCCAGACTGGCGCACGAACCCGTGTCCCCTGCATTGGCCACAGACCCTCAACCACCAGGGAGGGACCCTTACTTGCCACCAGGGAAGCCCTCCTGTTTCTTAAGGTAGGATTGTATTGCTATAAACTTCCCTCTTTGAGGTGCTTTTGCTGCATCCCATAGGTTTTGGGTTGGCGTGTCTCCATTGTTATTTGTTTCTAGCTATTTTTTTATTTCCTCTTCGATTTTTTCAGTGATCACTTCTTTATTAAGTAGTGTATTGTTTAGCCTCCATGTGTGTGTATTTTTTACAGATCTTTTCCTGTAATTCATATCTAGTCTCATAGCGTTGTGGTCAGAAAAGGTACTTGATACAATTTCAATTTTCATAAATTTACCAAGGCTTGATTTGTGACCCAAGATATGATCTATCCTGGAGAATGTTCCATGAGCACTTGAGAAAAATGTGTATTCTGTTGTTTTTGGATGGAATGTCCTATAAATATCAATTAAATCCATCTTGTTTAATGTATCATTTAAAGCTTGTGATTCCTTATTTATTTTCATTCTGGATGATCTGTCCATGGGTGAAAGTGGGGTGTTAAAGTCCCCTACTATGAATGTGTTACCGTCAATTTCCCCTTTTATGGCTGTTAGTATTTGCCTTATGTATTGGGGTGCTCCTATGTTGGGTGCATAAATATTTACAATTGTTATATCTTCTTCTGGATCGATCCCTTGATCATTATGTAGTGTCCTTCTTTGTCTCTTCTAATAGTCTTTATTTTAAAGTCTATTTTGTCTAATATGAGAATTGCTACTCCAGCTGTCTTTTGGTTTCCATTTGCATGGAATATCTTTTTCCATCCTCTTACTTTCAGTCTGTATGTGTCTCTAGGTCTGAAGTGGGTCTCTTGTAGACAGCATATATATGGGTCTTGTTTTTGTATCCATTCAGCCAATCTGTGTCTTTTGGTGGGAGCATTTAGTCCATTTACATGTAAGGTAAATATCGATATGTATGTTCCTATTCCCATTTTCTTAATTGTTTTGGGTTCGTTATTATAGGTCTTTTCCTTCTCTTGTGTTTCTTGTCTAGAGAAGTTCCTTTAGCATTTTTTGTAAAGCTGGTTTGGTGGTGCTGAACTCTCTCAGCTTTTGCTTGTCCGTAAACGTTTTAATTTCTCCATCAAATCTGAATGAGATCCTTGCTGGGTAGAGTAATCTTGGTTGCAGGTTTTTCTCCTTCATCACTTTCAGTATGTCCTGTCACTCCCTTCTGGCTTGCAGGATTTCTGCTGAGAGATCAGCTGTTAACCTTATGGGGATTCCCTTGTGTCTTATTTGTTGTTTTTCCCTTGCTGCTTTTAATATGCTTTCTTTGTATTTAATTTTTGACAGTTTGATTAATATGTGTTGGCTTATTTCTCCTTGGGTTTATCCTGTCTCGGACTCTCTCTGCTTCCCAGACTTGATTAACTATTTCCTTTCCCATATTAGAGAAGTTTTCAACTATAATCTCTTCAAGTATTTTGTCAGTCCCTTTTTCCCTTCTTCTTCTGGAACCCCTATAATTGTAATGTTGGTGCGTTTAATGTTGTCCCAGAGGTCTCTGAGATTGTCCTCCATTATTTTCATTCTTTTTTCTTTATTCTTCTCTGCCATAGCTATTTCCACTATTTTATCTTCCAGGTCACTTATCCGTTCTTCTTCCTCAGTTATTCTGCTATTGATCCCATTTAGAGTATTTTTAATTTCATTTATAGTGTTGTTCATCGTTGCTTGTTTCATCTTTAGCTCTTCTAGTTCCTTGTTAAATGTTTCTTGCATTTTCTCTATTCCATTTCCAAGATTTTGGGTCATCTTTACTATCATTATTCTGAATTCTTTTTCAGGTAGACTCCCTATTTCCTCTTCATTTGTTTTTTCTGGTGGGTTTTTACCTTGTTCCTTCATCTGCTGTGTGTTTTTCTGTCTTTTCATTTTGCTTATCTTAACTGTGTTTGGGGTCTCTGTTTTGCAGGCTGCAGGTTCGTAGATCCCGTTGTTTTTGGTGTCTGTGCCCAGTGGCTAAGGTTGTTTCAGTGGGTTGTGTAGGCTTCCTGGTGGAGGGGACTAGTGCCTGTGTTCTGGTGGATGAGGCTGGATCTTGTCTTTGTGGTGGGCTGGTCCACGTGTGGTGGTGTGTTTTGGGGTGTCTGTGGACTTATTATGATTTTAGGCAGCCTCTCTGCTAATGGGTGGGATTGTGTTCCTGTCTTGCTAGTTGTTTGGCATAGGGTGTCCAGCACTGTAGCTTACTGGTCGTTGAGTGAAGCTGGGTGCTGGTGTTGAGATGGAGATCTCTGGGAGATTTTCGCCATTTGAGATTATGTGGAGCTGGGAGGTCTCTTGTGGACCAGTGTCCTGAAGTTGGCCCTCCCACCTCAGAGGCACAGCACTGACTCCTGGCTGTAGCACCAAGAGCCTTTTATCCACACGGCTTAGAATAAAAGGGAGAAAATGTAGAAAGAGAGAATTAGTAGAAGTAGAGGAGAAAGAAAGAAAGAAAGAAAGGAGGGAGGGAGGATGGAAGGAACGAAGAAGGGAAGGAAGGAAAAGAAAGAAAAGAAAAAGATAAAGTAACATAAAGTAAGATAAAATAAAATAAAGTTATTAAAATAAAAAATAATTATTAAGAAAAAAAAAGAAAAAAAAAAGGATGGATAGAACGTTAGGATAAATGGTGGAAGCAAAGCTATACAGACAAAATCTCCCTATTCATGTATTCCACAGATGCAGGGTACATCAAGTTGATTGTGGAGCTTTAGTCCGCTGCTTCTGAGGCTGCTGGGAGGGATTTCCCTTTCTCTTTTTTGTTCTCACAGCTCCCAAGGGCTCAGCTTTGGATTTGGCCCCGCCTCTGCGTGTAGGTCGCCGGAGGGCATCTGTTCTTCGCTCAGACAGGCCGGGGTTAAAGGAACTGCTGCTTCGGGGACTCTGGCTCACTCTGATCGGGGGGAGGGAGTGGTACGGAGTGCAGTGCGAGCCTGCGGTGGCAGAGGCCGGCAGACATTGCACTAGCCTGAGGCGCGCCGTGCATTCTTCCGGGGAATTTGTCCCTGGAACCCGGGACCCTGGCAGTGGCGGGCTGCACAGGCTCTCCGGAAGGCGGGTGTGGATAGTGACCTGTGCTTGCACACAGGCTTCCTGGTGGTGGCAGCAGCAGCCTTAGCGTCTTATGCCCGTCTCTGGGGTCCGCCCTTTTAGCCGCGGCTCGCGCCCGTCTCTGGAGCTCCTTTAAGCAGTGCTCTCAATCCCCTGTCCTCGCGCACCAGGGAACAAAGAGGGAAGAAAAAGTTTCTTGCCTCTTTAGCAGGTCCAGACTTTTTCCTCGACCTCCTCCCGGCTAGCCGTGGTGCTCCAACCCCCTGCAGGCTGTGTTCACGCCTCCAACCCCAGTCCTCTCCCCGCGATCCGTCGGAAGCCCGAGCCTCAGCTCCTAGCCCCACCCACCCCGGCGGGTGAGCAGACAAGCCTGTCCGGCTGGTGAGTGCTGGTCGGCACCGATCCTCTGTGTGGAAATCTGTCCGCTTTGCCCTCCGCACCCCTGTTGATGTGCTCTCCTCTGCGGCTCCGAAGCTTTCCCCCTCTGCCACCCGCAGTCTCCGCCCGCGCAGGGGCTTCCTAGTGTGTGGAAACCTTTCCTCCTTCACAGCTCCCTCCCACTGGTGCAGGTCCCGTCCCTATCCTTTTGTCTCTGTTTATTCTTTTTTTGTTTTGCCCTACCCAGGTATGTGGGGAGTTTCTTGCCTTTTGGGAGGTCTGAGGTCTTTTGCCAGTGTTCAGTAGGTGTTCTGTAGGAGTTGTTTCACGTGTAGATATATTTCTGGTGTGTTAATATGGCTGCAGTTGGAGGCCTCAGTTTCTTGCCACATGGATCTCTCCTTAGGGCTGCTTGAGTGTCCTCATGACATGGCAGCTGGCTTACCCCAGGATGAGTGATCCGGCCGCTGCCCGCACGACTGTCGCGCCTTTGGCTGCCTCCTGGGCCCCTCCAGAGCCGGGAGCCTCAGTGAGGCCGCCCTCCCCTCAGGCTCCATGGCAGTTCTGTGACGGCGGAGGGAAGAGACCCCGAGCTGAGAGTTCCAGCTCTTTGGAAACGAGGGCTCTGTTGTCGTCGCAGAGGGTGGGACCACTCTGCCCCGAGGTCTTCCGGGAGGGTGAGGATCTTCTTGACAGCCTTATGTTTAGGGCTTTTTTTTAAAAATTCAGTTTTGACTGTGCCTTTTAATTGGATTGTTTAGTTTTTTATTGTTTATTTTTTTATCTAGTATAATTATTGATATAGTTGTTTGTATATATCTCTTATTTTGCTTAGATTTGCTTCAATTATCTCATACATTTTTTCTTCTTTCTTGTTAGTAAAATAATTTTTAGTATTTCATTTAAACTTCTTTGTTTTTCAAGCTATATCTCCTTGTATTATTTTTAGTTGTTACACCGTAGATTACATCTTTAACTTATCCCATTAAAGTGCATCTTCAATTCATTCCATTCTAGTTCAACTTTTCCCATTTTACTTATCCCAAGCAATAGTGTCTTTATTTCACCTTCAATTTTGAAAAATAGTTTTTTGTGATATACAGTTCTTGATTGACAATTTTTTCTTTCATCACTTCAAATGCTGTTCTGGCTTTCATAATTTCGTTTGTAAAGTTAGCTGTAATATTATAATTGTTCCTTTATATAAAGTATTTTTGTTCTCTGGCCTTTTTCTTGTTTTCTCTTTATCTTTGGCTTTTAGTTATTTTACTGTCATGCATGTAAGAATGGTTTTCTTTATGTTTATCCCACTTGTTCAGTGAACTTTCTGCCTATGTAATTTTTTTTTCTCTTTCTTTCACAGCTGTATTGTCAAGAATTGAATAAACTTAGTGCCTTAAAAATGTGGTCTGTTGGCAAAGAGAACATAGCTACTGGTGCAGAAGTGCACATTTAAGGAAAAATTTTACCTTTTTTTTAAATTGAAGTGTAGTTGATTTATAATGTGCTAGTTTCAGGTATACAGCAAAGTGATTCTCATATATATATATATATATATATATATATATATATATATATGAATATATCCACTCTGTATATATATATATATATATGAATATATCCACTCTGGATATATATATATATTTCCCCCCCCCCAACTCTTTTCCCTTGTTTGGGAACTTATTTCTTAAAATGTTCTGTTTGTTCATATCTTCCCTTCCTCTTGGTATTCCACTTACACATATGTTGGACTGCTTGCTGTTGTTCCATAGATCTCTTGAGGTCCTGTTCATTATCTTTTTTTTTTTCCTTCTTTTTGTACTCCAGATTGGGTAACATATTGATCTATCTTTAAAGTTCACTGATTTTTGTTTTGCTCTTTTGTATCTTTTTTTTTTTACATCTTTATTGGAGTATAATTGCTTTACAATGGTGTGTTAGTTTCTGCTTTATAACAAAGTGAATCAGTGATACATATACATAAGTTCCCATATCTCTTCCCTCTTGCGTCTCCCTCCCTCCCACCCTCCCGCTCTTTTCTATCTTATCCTTTTTTTTTTTTTTAAATATATTTTTGTCTGTGTTGGGTCTTCATTGCTGTGTGTGGGCTTTCTCTAGTTGCAGCGAGCAGTTGCTACTGTTTGTTGCATTGTGTGGGATTCTCATTGTGGTGGCTTGTGTTTGTTGTGGAGCATGGGCTCTAGGTGCGTAGGCACGCAGGCTCAGTAGTTGTGGCACATCGGCTTAGTTGCTCTGTGACATCTTCCCGGATCAGGGCTCGAACCCTTGTCCCCTGCATTGGCAGGTGGATTCTTAACCACTGCACCACCCCAGAAGTCCCTTTTCTATGTTATCCTGACCTCATTTAGTGAATTTTTATTTCAGTGTTTCTTTTAGCTTTTGAATATCCTTTTCAAAAAAATATAGTTTCTATACTGCTGATGTGATTTCCTATCTGTTCCTTCATTGCCACTATTTTTTCCTTCAATATCTGAACAATTTGTAATAGCTGCCAAGAAATCCCTGTATGCTAAAATTATCAGTAATATCTGATTGACTCATAGTTTATGTTCACTTTTTTTTTTTTTTTGCGGTACGCGGGCCTCTCACTGTTGTGGCCTCTTCCGTTGCGGAGCACAGGCTCTGGACGCGCAGGCTCAGTGGCCATGGCTCACGGTCCTAGCCACTCTGTGGCACATGGCATCCTTCTGGACCAGGGCACGAACCCGTGTCCCCTGCATCAGCAGGTGGACTCTCAACCACTGCGCCACCAGGGAAGCCCTATGTTCACTTTTGTTCTATATGATTCACGCTTACTTAATTGTTTATTTGCATGTCTAGTTATTTTTACTTAAAAATTGAACATTTTAGCCACTCTGGATTCAGTTGTGCTCTTTGGGGGATTATTGTCTTATTTTGTGTTGTTTTGCTTTTGCCCGTTTCTCATTTGAAACTGTAAAATTTCCCTCCATGTGTCTCAGCAGTATCCAATATTCGTATATTGTTATGGTTTCCCACTGCTGCTTTATCAGTCTGGTTCTTGAGGTGGTTGGGGTAGTCTCTTCTGTTCTTTGGTTGTCAGCCAAGAATTTAGGTTGAGATAGAGCTCATCTTGTCTGCTTTTCTTCTGTAGATGATTCCCTAATTTTCAGCTACTCTACTGACCTTACAATTTATACTTCGATGCTTCAAGTACATTCTACTTCAGTTTTCTCCCACCAGAGATGTTCATTGCCTTAATGGGTTCTGGCTGCTGTAACAAAATACCACAGATTGAGTGACTTAAACAACAAACATTTTTTTCTCATAGTTCTGGAGACTGAATGTATGAGATCAGAGTACCAGCATGGTCGATATCTGGTGGATGAGGACCGTTTCTTTGGTTTGCAGATGGCTGCCTTCTTCCTGTATCCTCACATGGTGAGGGAGGGCTCTGGTCTCTTTCCCACCTTATAAGGGCAATAATTCAATCATGGAGGATCTACCCTCATGACCTCATCTAAACCTAATCACCACCAAAAGGCTCTACCTCCAAGTACAATCACATTGGAGATAAGGGTTTCAACATAAGAGTTTTGGGGGGCCACATTCAGTTCACAACACACATGTTTGGGGGATGCATTCAATTACAAAAAGCATCCAGTACATTTCTCTCTAATCTCTATATAATGTTTTACTGGATTCCCAGAATATTTCCCCAACTCTGTGTAGTTTAGCTGTCAGTCAGGGATTTGGACAGAATTTATATTCAGACTTGGGTCATACTCCTTCTGTGATTCTCTTGCTGCCAGCATTTCCCCCTTTAAATTTCCTGTGCTCTTTTAGCCCTAAACTCTGAGCCTGGCACCTTGAGCTACAAGGTGGTGGTTTTCTGCTATTAAGTTTCTGCAGCCACAGCTATGATGGACAGGAGTGCCCTCATACCAGAAAGCCACAGAATGGTGATTATTTTCATTTCCAGGTGAAATTTTTGAGATTAAACTCTTCTTGGTGGTTTTTTTGGAGGCTGTCCAGTGTCTTTGAATAAATTTTTTTTTACTACATTTTACAATTTTTATCTGTTGGAAGTTTTGTTCCACCATTTATTTCTTCAGTTTCATTAGAGTTACTCTTAATTTTTGTAAAATATATGTTTTGGATTATAATTGCTTTACAATGTTGTGTTAGTTTCTGCTGTAAAACAAAGTGAACCAGCTATATGTATACCTATAACCCCTTCCTCATGAGCCTCCCTCCCACACTCCCCAGGTAATCTTAATTTTAATCTTAAAATTGCATTGTAACAAAACCTTTAAAATAAAAATACTGTGACATGAGAGAATTTTTACGCTAAAACTTTAATTTGTGTATTATTACCGATAGTTTAAAAATGCATAGAATTCTTCAAAGAACATTTTATTAATCACAGTAGATTTTCCCTTTTGTTTTAAAAATTGAAAATATAATCTCTGAGGTATTTACTTTTCATTCAAAGTAATGAGTCAATAGCTTTGGAAATGATGGGATCAAAATTTTGGCTGAAGATTATTTTATGTTTCCATCTTCAAGAGACTTTTATTGGCTAAATGTTTCAGTTGCTTTTTTTTTTTTTTTTTTTTCGCGGTACGTGGGCCTCTCACTGTTGTGGCCTCTCCTGTTGCAGAGCACAGGCTCTGGACACGCAGGCTTAGTGGCCATGGCTCACGGGCCTAGCTGCTCTGCGGCATGTGGGATCTTCCTGGACCAGGGCACGAACCCGTGTCCCCTGCATCGGCATGCGGGCTCTTAACCACTGTGCCACCAGGGAAGCCCTCAGTCGTTTGTATGTAGAGATTTCTGTGCTGATGTGAGTGTATATAAATTTAGAAAGATTATAGTAAAAGTTTTGCTCCCTTGGGTATTGGGGAATTAATTTTTCTGGTTAGTTTTTTTTTTTTATTGCCGAGATTTCACTCTTTTAAAGTAGAAATTTTTCTCTTCAAGTGTTTTTCCAGAATATGAAAATATATATGTTCATTATAAAATATCAGAATTATTGAGGAGAGTAAGAAAAGGCAATAAAAGTTACCCATAACATCTCTCACAAAAAAGGGTTGTTTACATTTTAGTAATATCATAGTCTTTTTCTCAGTGTTTGTGTTTTTACAAAATTGACCTCGTACTGTATATATTTTTAATGTCTCTTTTTAAAGAGTACATTATGAGCATTCTTCTAAAATGATACTTTTAATGACTGTAAAAGATATCATTCCCTCATATGAATATACAGTATTTTCCCCTTTCTCTAGTCCTCAGTGTTCAGTCTTTAGCATTATTGAGTCTTCACCTCTGACTTAACCAGGATCACATTATGTCAGCAACATCATGGTACAAAATTATTTTATATACATTTTTTCTGTTTATTTTCTTAAAATTTCCAGGAGTAGATTGGTAGTGCTAAGAGTACATATTCCTTAATTGCATCCTGTAAAGGTTGTGGTAATTTATACACCTAAAAGTACTGTATATGATGTTCATTTCCCCCAGCCAACATCTAAAAGGGTATAATTTAAAGAAAGTTTTGCAACTCCAGTAGGCACCCACACAAAGAGATATTTTATTGGGTTGATATTTATTTCTTAAATATTATTAGGGTTGAACATCTTTAATAAAGTAATTGATCATTTATATTTTGTTGATGAATGCCAGTTAATTTCTGTTGTTTATTAATTTTGTTTGTGTTGTTCATATTTTTAATGTTACTTTGATTTTTTAGGCGCTCTTTATGAATTATGAATAATAATTTCAGATATGTTTAAAACATTCAAATGTTCCCAAATAATATTTAGAAAATGATTTAATTAGTTTATCTTATTATAATTGTGATAAATTAATATAATTAATATTTGTTTAACATGCATTATAAATAAGAATCATCTTGAGTAAAGTTTCATCATATTCTCAAAATTTGAAGCATTTTAAATCTCATTTCTGCATGCTAATTAAGTTTCTCTCCTCTCTATCTAATTCATTTGATAATGAAGTTTATTTTCCCCAACTGCCATGCTTTCTAGCATTTTTCAGTAAAGAGGTTTCTTGTTTTACTCTTAAGGAGTTACCTACCTGAAATACCTTATTTATTTCTTTTGATACTTTGAAGAAATAAGAATACATATCTTGACATTTAAAGTATTTTATGAATAACTTCTTTTAAGTAAAGAAATTAAAAGGGAATTATTTTGGAATGTCAGTTCATTGCAGTTATTCAGAAATTCAAATAAATTCTTTTGCCAGCGTGAAAATGTTGTCTATATTATATGGTAACAATAATTTGAATGTTTATCCATTTTTATTCTTTTGAGATAGGTAAAGTTTACCTGTGTTAGAAACATGTTTTCTGGAATAGGTGTTCATTATTATAAAGATTTTAGGACTCTTGGTATCCTATTTCAAAAACAAAAGTTCTCTTTGCAAATAGGTATTCCTGCAATTTAAAAACTGTATTTGTGTAAACAGAGGATTTTATTGTCAGGTGTCAGTGTAAGTAAAGGGCCACCGCATACATAATTCAGGACACCAGGTTGCTTGTTGGAGCCTGTTTATGACTCTCCATAAGGCTTTTGTTCTAGGATTGTGGTGTTCCTCAAACACTCTTCATCATTGTTCCAGTGGTTGATGTATAGGAGATGCCTCATACTCCCTGCTGCCTTTGCTGCTGTGTTTGCTTAGAGCTAACCCCAGGGATCTAATGAGGGAAAGAGCTGCAGCAGGGCAGCTTGAAGCTGAAGGATCAAACATTTCTACCTCCTGAGTTAACAACAATCCTGGAACCCCAAAAAAGGATAGGGTAGCCCAATGATAGGGTGACCCTAGTGTCCTCACTCTGTATGGGGACTGACTCACAATGGTGGACTCTAAGAAGAGTTGAGCTCTGCAGATAGCCTTGTGTTTGCAGATTTCTTTAGGAATTTCTAGTGTTGTCACCAACTGGTTTTAAATTACACATTGTGCTCATGCATTTCAGTCATAAATTTATTGAGCATACCACAGTACTCACTATTGACGTGATGTATTTAATATGTCTGTTACCAGGGTTTTAAATTTGGAATAATAAAATGTGCTCAATATTATAGACATTTTAGAATACCATGTAAGCTTTCTCTTTGTACTGTGAATTTAACACAAGCCATTTATGGTTTAAATGTACTATTTTTCTTATATAACTTAAATTTTATTAAGAACTTTTAAAAATATACAAATTCATGATTTTTGCAAATTTTAGTTTAGATATTATTTTAAAATTTAAATATTAATGGCCAGGTCTATCTGATAATGTAAAAGTTTCTAAATTACTTTCCCATAAACTTTTTACTCTTATTTTTTCTTATATAAGGACAGGGATAGTTTTCTCCTTTTTGGTGCAAACCAACAGGTCAGATCTGAGTTTGGAAGAATTGATGAACTTGTGCTGCTGTAGAAAGGTGCCTAGTTAGAAGACTTCTCACTTGGTATAAAAGGATTATCCTTATGTGTTGTCTGAATTCATGAAGTCATCTGAATTTTAAAATTTAAGTGTGTAGTCTTTGCAGTCATAAATGTGAGTGTTCTAACTTCTTAAACCCTTTGGATACAATATAAATGAAATTTTTTTAAGTAATGATTTTAAGAAGGACTTTAAACATTTGTAAACATTTGAATTTTAAAAATCCAAGTTTACCCCTGATAATTAGGGATTATGAAAGGATTAAAAGTCTTGGCTGGAGATTGTGATTTACATAGAAATATATAGCAATACTATTTCCTGAATTGAGGGGGTGGGTGGAGAAAGATTAATTGTTGTTTTTGCTAAATAGACCTGAATAATAAGTTGTAATTCATACGCAGATGGTCCTTGTAAATTTACACTTTGACTTTGGATGAAATTGATAGATATAAGGTAGCATAAGCAGCCAGGGAAGAGATTTTAATGTCCTTTTACTCTCATAGACTGCAGTGTGAGATGACCTAATTGTCTGTTCGTATGTAGTAGGTACTTAAATCCTTGTACTTTTCTTTAATTGAAATCAAAATACATATTTTATGCAGTTTCCATATCTTTTCACAAATGCTTTACAAGTACCTTTACTACATTTGTTAGTAAATAAGTTAAACCATGAAATAGTAAAAAATTTTATAATGCCTTTTGATAAGTACATTAATAAGGATATAGTTAGTTAAAACTCATTTTCATTGAGTTAGGAATGATCTGGAAAGGTTTTTGTTTTGTTTTTTAATTATCCTTTTTAGGCATGCATGTCACTAGAAGTAAAATAGGAGGAACTATGAAATTTTAAGCACCCGCATTTTATCCAAAATATAGGTGAGTAATCCAGGAAAGTCATGTGAGTTACCATGAGAGAGAAGAAGATTGGTTAATATTAGTCTTTTGTGTAGAATAGCATTATATTTGCCTAGCATCATTTTAATAGAGAATTTTTATTTAGTGTGCATTGATAATTTAGAAAATGGAACTGGTTTTGCACTTTTCTCATATGCCAGTTTTTTTATTTAAGGGATTAAGGGCATAAAGGAATAGAGGAAGTGAATGGACACTGATGTTTCAAAATATCTCATTTTGCCTAAAAGCAAGTACCGACAGATAAATGCCCATAAAGGGATTTCTTTCTTAAGCCCCGTGGATTTTTCCCCCCCGCACAACTTTTTGTGTGAGTTAGAAATGAAAACCATTCATCTAGTGCCCCAAAGAACGGCCTTATTGAATGGAATAACAGTGTAATGTACCATTGAAGGCAGGATTGAAAGTGATTATCTTGTTAACTCTTGACAGTTACCGCCAGCTTGAAATGGAACCGGCAGGCTTGATTTGCAAATGAATTAGAGCTTTTTCATTTTGTGCCAAGATCATCTTTTTATATTCTGATATGACAGATGCCATGTTCCAGGCTTTTGTTTTTCTTCGGGTTTATACTTGCAAATAAAAAACAAAAGATTATGATAGTCATTTTATTTGCATCTTTTCTCTTGGAGTTTATTCTTTGTGTAGAAGTTTTTAATCTTATATTTTTCAAGAATTTGTTTGACTACTGTTGTTTTTATCAGAATTAAATTTGATTAATTTAAGTATGGTAGTAATTGGGTGAAACAGAAGCATTTATTGGCTTTTAAGGAGTAGAAAATTATTCGCAAACAGAAAATTGTGGTTAGTAAAAACGGAAACTTTTGGCTAAATTTAATAGAATTAAGTTTTTTCCTCGGTAACTATTTTGATGTAACCTCAAATTTGTTGAGAAGTTTCAATAGTGCAGGAAACTCCCATGTACTCTTTACCCAAATTCACCAGTTGTTTACCATTTGCACCCCCTTTATCAGCCCTCCCTCCCTCCTCTGCCTTCCTCCTCTCTACACACATCTTTATAAATGTATATGTTTTGAACCAAAGGAGAATATATTGGAAATATTGTTCCCCATAAATACCTTCCCCATAACTACAACACACATATTCTCTCACATAACCAATCAGTAGTAGCTTTTGAGAACTCAGAGTAAAAAAAAGAAAAAACTATATTTTTTTGTGTTTTTCATCTTCTTATATTGGGAAGAGGTCAGTGTGAGGGTTTTTTTTTTCTTTAAATCCACAAAGTTATAATGCTTCTGTTTATATTCTTTAATCATCTTAAATAAATATGGTGATTTTAGAGCATTTGTTATGTATAACTTATTAAGCTAGAACCTTGTTTTTCTTCTCCACATAGTTTTTATTATTGGAGGATTATTATACTTAAAACTTGTATGTTCTGTTTAATATGAATGTAGTAGTAAACATAACCTCCCCCATCAAGGTAGTATGCATTTTCCATCCAAAAAGGCCTTTATTTACGTACACACACACATACTCATATTCTTATGGAGTTTTAAGTTAAATATCTTTAAATTTTTGCTTAAGGATTCAAAATTTAAAGTTCTGTAACTCTATTTTTTTATTATTATTTTTTACATGTTTCTTGGAGTATAATTGCTTTATAATGGTGTGTTATGTAACTCTGTTTTTATTTTTCTTTGCAAACAGTTATATTTTTCTCTGCTGCACATATCTTAATAAAATATGGAATTTAAGAATAAATTATTCCTGATTTTTCACTGTTGGCTTTCCAACATGAACATTGGCACTGAGGTCTATTTCATAAAATAGGAACTCCAGGCGTTCGTAACATATAGTGATATGATCTGTTGAGAACCTTTATAAAAATGCCAGTCTTTTAAAGATATGATTAATTGTATTGGTAAGCATCACCAAGCTAAACAAGTGTTACCCAAAGCCTACAGTCTTTGAGTTACAGGATGATAGTCTTGAAGGGAAACTGTCTGGAATCAGTTGAGAAGAAAGCAGGAACATTTCTGTCTTTTTTATTTTTTAACAACTTTACTGGAGTATAATTGCTTTACAATGGTGCGATAGTTTCAGCTGTATCACGAAGTGAAACACCTATACGTATACATATATCCCCATATCCCCTCCCTCTTGCGTCTTCCTCCCACCCTCCCTATCTCACCCCTCTAGGTGGTCACAAAGCACGTAGCTGATCTCCCTGTGCTGTGTGGGCTTCCTACTAGCTACCTATTTTACATTTGGTAGTGTATATATGTCCATGCCACTCTCTCACTTCGTCCCACCTTCCCCTTCCCCCTCCCTGTGTCCTCAACTCCATTTTCTAAGTCTGCATCTTTATTCCTATCCTGCCCCTAGGCTCCTCAGAAACATTTTTTTGTTTGTTTGTTTTTAGATTCCATATATATGTATTTGCTTTTCTCTTTCTGACTTGTTTCACTCTGTATGACAGGTGCTAGGTCCATCCACCTCACTACAAATAACTCAATTTCGTTTCTTTTTATGGCTGAGTAATATTCCATTGTATATATGTGCCATATCTTCTTATCAATTCATCTGTCGATAGACACTTAGGTAGTTTCCACGTCCTGGCTATTGTAAATAGTGCTGCAATGAACATTGTGGTACATGACTCTTTTTGAATTATGGTTTACTCTGGGTATATGCCCAGTAGTGGGATTGCTGGGTCGTATGGTAGTTCTATTTTTAGTTTTTTTTTTTTTTTTTTTTTTTGGCGGTACGTGGGCTTCTCACTGTTGTGGCCTCTCCCATTGTGGAGCACAGGCTCCGGACGCGTAGGCTCAGCGGCCATGGCTCACGGGCCCAGCCGCTCCGCGGCATGTTGGATCCTCCCGGATCGGGGCACGAACCCGTGTTCCCTGCATCGGCAGGCGGACTCTCAACCACTGCGCCACCAGGGAAGCCCTATTTTTAGTTTTTTAAGGAAACTCCATACTGCTCTCCATAGTGGCTATATCAATATACATTCCCACCAACAGTGTAAGAGGGTTCCCCTCTCTCCACAGGCTCTCCAGCATTTATTGTTTGTAGACTTTTAGATGATGGCCATTCTGACTGGTGTAAGGTGATACCTCACTGTGGTTTTGATTTGCATTTCTCTATTGATTAGTGATGTTGAGCATCCTTTCATGTGTTTCTTGGCAATCTGTGTATCTTCTTTGGAGAAATGTCTCTTTAGGTCTTCTGCCCATTTTTGGATTCGGTTGTTTGTTTTTTTTAATATTGAGCTGCATGAGCTGCCTGTATATTTTAGAGATGAATCCTTTGTCAGTTTCTTTGTTTGCAAATATTTTCTCCCATTCTGAGGGTTGTCTTTTGGTCTTGTTTATGGTTGCCTTTGCTGTGCAAAAGCTTTTAAGTTTCATTAGGTCCCATTTGCTTATTTTTGTTTTTATTTCCTTTTCTCTAGGAGGTGGGTCAAAAAGGATCTTGCTGAGATGTATGTCATAGAGTTTTCTGCCAATGTTTTCCACTAAGAGTTTTATAGTGTCTGGCCTTACATTTAGGTCTTTATTCCATTTTGAGTTTATTTTTGTGTATGGTGTTAGGAACTGTTGTAATTTCATTCTTTTATATATAGCTGTCCAGTTTTCCCAGCACCACTTATTGAAGAGGCTGTCTTTTCTCCATTGTATATTCTTGCCTCCTTTATCAACAATAAGGTGACCATATGTGTGTGGGTTTATCTCTGAGCTTTCTATCCTGTTCCATTGATCTATATTTCTGTTTTTATGCCAGTACCATAGTGTCTTGCTTACTGTGTAGCTTTGTAGTATAGTCTGAAATCAGGGAGCCTGATTCCTCCAGCTCCATGTTTCTTTCTCAAGATTGCTTTGTCTATGTGGGGTCTTTTGTGTTTCCATACAAATTGTGAAATGTTTTGTTCTAATTCTGCGAAAAATGCCATTGGTAGTTTGATAGGGATTACACTGAATCTGTAGGTTGCTTTGGGTAATATAGTCATTTTCACAGTGTTGGTTCTTCCAATCCAAGAATATGGTGTATCTCTCCATCTGTTTGTATCATCTTTAATTTCTTTCATCAGTGTCTTATAGTTTTCTGCATACAGGTCTTTTTTCTCCTTCGGTAGGTTTATTCCTAGGTATTTTATTCTTTTTGTTGCAATGTTAAATGAGAGTGTTTCCTTAATTTCCTTTCAGACTTTACATCATTAGTGTATAGGAATGCAAGAGATTTCTGTGCATTAATTTTGTATCCTGCTACTCTACCAAATTCATTGATTAGTTCTAGTAGTTTTCTGGTATCATCTTTAGGATTCTCTATGTTTAGTATCATGCCATCTGCAAACAGTTATAGTTTTACTTCTTCTTTTCCAATTTGGATTCCTTTTATTTCTTTTTCTTCTTTGATTGCTGTGGCTAAAACTTCCAAAACTATGTTGAATAATAGTGGTGAGAGTGGGCAACCTTGTGTTGTTCCTGATCTTAGCGTAAATGATTTCAGTTTTTCACCTTTGAGAACGATGTTGGCTGTGGGTTTGTCATATATGGCCTTTATTATGTTGAGGTAAGTTCCCTCTATGCCTACTTTCTGCAGGGTTTTTATCATAAATGGGTGTTGAATTTTGTTGAAAGCTATTTCTGCTTCTACTGAGATGATCATATGGTTTTTATCTTTCAGTTTGTTAATATGGTATGTCACATTGATTGATTTGCATATATTGAAGAATCCTTGCATTCCTGGGATAAACCCCACTTGATCATTGTGTATGATCCTTTTAATGTGCTGTGGATTCTGTTTGCTAGTATTTTGTTGAGGATTTTTGCATCTGCGTTCATCAGTGATATTGGCCTGTAGTTTTCTTTTCTTGTGACATCTTTGTCTGCTTTAATATCAGGGTGATGGCCTCGTAGAATGAGTTTGGGAGTGCTCCTCCCTCTGCTATATTTTGGAAGAGTTTGAGAAGTATAGATGTTAGCTCTTCTCTAAATGTTTGGTAGAATTCACTTGTGAAGCCGTCTCACCCTGGGCTTTTATTTGTTGGTAGGTTTTTAATCAGTTTCAATTTCAGTGCTTGTGATTGGTCTGCTTATATTTTCTGTTTCTTCCTGGTTCAGTCTCAGAAAGTTGTGCTTTTCTAAGAATGTGTCCATTTCTTCCAGGTTATCTATTTTATTGGCATACACTTGCTTATAGTAATGTCTCATGATCCTTTGTGTTTCTGCAGTGTCTGTTGTTACTCCTTTTTCGTTTCTCATTCTATTGATGTGAGTGTTTTCCCTTTTTTTCTTGATGAGTCTGGCTAATGGTTTACCAATTTTGTTTATCTTCTCGAAGAACCAGCTTTTAGTTTTATTGATGTTTGGTATCCTTTCCTTCATTTCTTTTTCAATTTTTTCTGATCTGCTCTTTATGGTTTCTTTCTTTCTGCTAACTTTGGGGTTTTTTTCTTCTTTTTTCTCTAATTGCTTTAGATATAAGGTTAGGTTGTTTATATGAAATTTTCCTTATTTCTTGAGGTAGGATTGTATTGGTATAAACTTCCCTCTTAGAAATGTTTTTGCTGCATTCCATAGGTTTTGGGTCGGAATGTTTTCATTGTCATTCGTTTCTTGGTATTTTTTGATTTCCTCTTTGATTTCTTCAGTGATCTTTTGGTTATTTAGTAATGTAGTGTTTAGCTTCCATGTGTTTGTGTTTTTTATTTTTTTTTCCCCTGTAATTCATTTCTAATCTCATAGCGTTGTGGTCAGAAAAGATGCTTGATCTGATTTCAATTTTCTTAAATGTACTGAGGCTTGATTTATCACTCAAGATGTCATCTATCCTGGAGAATGTTCCATGCGCACTTGAGAAGAAAGTGTAATCTGGTGTTTTTGGATGGAATGTCCTATAGATATCAATTAAATCTATCTGGTCTATTGTGTCATTTAAAGCTTCTGTTTCCTTATTTATGTTCATTTTGGATGATCTGTCCATTGGTGTAAGTGAGGTGTTAAAGTCCCCCATTATTATTGTGTTACCTTTGATTTCCTCTTTTAGAGCTGTTAGCAATTGCCTCATGTATTGAGTTGCTCCTATGTTGGGTGCATATATATTTATAATTGTTATATTTTCTTCTTGGAGTGATCCCTTGATCATTATGTAGTGTCCTTCCTGGTCTCTTGTAACATTCTTTATTTTAAAGTCTATTTTATCTGATATGAATGTTGCTACTCCAGCTTTCTTTTGATTTCCATTTGCATGCAATATCTTTTTCCATCCCCTCCCTTTCAGTCTGTATGTGTCCCTAGGTCTGAAGTGGGTCTCTTGTAGGTAGCATATATATGGGTCTTGTTTTTGTATCCATTCAGCAAGCCTGTGTCTTTTGGTTGGAGCATTTAATCCGTTCACATTTAAGGTAATTATGTATATGTATGTTCCTATTACCATTTTCTTAATTGTTATGGGTTTGTTTTTGTAGGCCTTTTCTACTTTTCTGTTTCTCACTTAGAGAGGTTACTTTAGCATTTGTTGTAGAGCTGGTTTGGTAGTTCTGAATTCTCTTATCTTTTGCTTGTCTGTAAAGCTTTTGATTTCTCTGTCGAATCTGAATGACATCCTTGCTGGGTAGAGAAATCTTTGTTGTATGTTCTTCCCTTTCATCGCTTTAAGTATATTGTGCCACTCCCTTCTGGCTTGTAGAGTTTCTGATGAGAAATTAGCTGTTAACCTTATGGGAGTTCTTTCGTATATTATTTTTCGTTTTTCCCTTGCTGCTTTCAATAATTTTTTTTTGTCTTTAAGTTTTGCCAATTTGATTACTGTGTGTCATAGTGTTTTTCCTTGGGTTTATCCTGTATGGGACTTGCTGCGCTTTCTGGACTTGGGTGGCTATTTCCTTTCCCGTTTTAGGGAAGTTTTTGAGTATGGTCTCTTCAAATATTTTCTCGGGTCCTTTCTCTCTCTCATCTCCTTCTGGGACCCCTATAATGCAAATATTGTTGTGTTTTATGTTGTCCCAGAGGTTTCTTAGGCTGTCTTCATTTCTTTTCATTCTTTTTTCTTTATTCTGTTCTGCAGCAGTGAATTCCACCATTCTGTCTTCCAGGTCACTTATCAGTTCTTCTGCCTCAGTTATCCTGCTGTTGTTTCCTTCTAGTGTAGTTTTCATTTCAGTTATTGTATTGTTCATCTCTGTTTGTTTGTTCTTTAATTCTTCTAGGTCTTTGTGAGACATTTCTCGCATCTTCTCTATCTTTGCCTCCATTGTTTTTCCGAGGTTTGGATCATTTTCACTATCATTATTCTGAATTCTTTTTCTGGAAGGTTGCCTGTCTCCACTTCATTTAGTTGTTTTTCTGGGGTTTTATCTTGTTCCTTCATCTGGTACATAGCCCTCTGCCTTTTCATGTTGTCTATCTTTCTGTGAATGTGGGTATTTGTTCCATAGGCTGCAGGCTTGTAGTTTTTCTTGCTTCTGCTGTCTGCCCTCTCCTGCCTCTCTGACTCTGTAAGGAAGTTCTCAGGGTGGAATTTCAGATTTAATTTACTGCTCCCTCCACATCCAGCCCCACATAGCAACACTCTTCTTTGCACATAGTAACTGTTCAGCAGATATTATCGAATGATTAAAGTGCATGTCCCAAGCAGGTTGGTGCTGTGGCCAGGGTGTCCTGCCTGCACTGAACTCAGTGGCCCAGGCTAACAGATGCTTCATCTCGGTGTCTATATCAGACGTTGGTAAGTAGCAGTGATTCTTTAAGCTGTCACCTGCTAGTGTTGGAGGGTCTCCTGCAGAGGCAGGGCATGGCTGTTGGTCACTGTGGGAACAAGGACACTGGCAGCAGAAGTTTTGGGAAGTACTCCTTGGCGTGAGCCCTCCCAGAGTCTCAGGACCATTTCTTAATTTTGCGTCTTTTCACTCTCTTTTCCCAAATTTTGTTCTCTCTTCCTCCATTCCCACCCGCCCCCCAGTCTCTCACTCTCATGTTAGTTGGGTTGGTCCATGTATGCATGGTGTTGTATTATGCTTTTATGATATGTTTAAGTTTGACATTCCTTTATATAAAGGGTGACCGTTTAATACATTGTCCTGACTTTGATGCTTTAAAAATGAAAGGAGGTGCTGTTAGTAGTTCAGCCAGGATGTGAGAAATAAACCAGAACTTTCCCAGGCAAAAAGAGGATGCATGGTTCGTCACCTTATTTCCATATCACCTTATTTCCATATCACCTCGTATGTATTGTTGCTGATTTTACCATGATAACATGATACAGATTTAAATGTTAAAATTTTTGACATAAGTATATTTGTGAACCTATAAAGTAACTTAAAATTTGAAACGTTCAGAATGCTTTTTCAGTGTTGCCCAGTTTGAATCCTTAAACTATTTATTTTATAGTGTTTGCATCTTTTAAGAATTTTATTTAGTTGCTCTATAATAGACAAATAATATCCCTATAATGCATGAGATTTAAACACTCTTCTAATGTTTAGAATTATGAATTTGGAGGATAGCTGAATTGCTGAGAATGTTTTTGTGATTTTATATAGTCCTGCTTATAAAAATTTAATGCCTGTAAAACTGATTATTCAATGTGATGCCAAATTATCTTTAATTAATGAAGAAAAAGCCATTTTTCTCCTGTGTACTAGAATGTTTCTTACTGATTATGCTAAGTTTAGTTTTTAGGTGGAATAATTAACATTTATCTTTTTTCATGTTACTCCTCCTTTCTCAAACTCTCACTTTTTATATAGAGTTGAATTGTTGCCATGGTATAATTTCTGTCTTTTAGTGTGGTCTTACAATTATTTCTTTTGCTTTTATTTCATTGTTTTGTAATCATTTTTGTCATTTTTGTAGTTTCTTTCAGCCAATATTTTTTATTATGTAAAATTAAGAAAATTCATATAATTTTTGATAAGGTAGAATAAAAGCAGATAGGAGAAGTTGACTAAGTTCTCAACTTTTAAATTTAGCTCTATATTGTTGCATCTTCCTTTTTTAATTTGTATCTATCATTTGCAGTTTGGGTTCTGAAACCCTGTCAGTATTGTCAGTGGTGCTGTCAATTATCACGAAATTATCAAAATAATAAGAAAACAAGAAATCTCCATTTACCTCTGTCTGTCTATCCCTAAGTTTCCCCAAATCATAATAACCTCATATGGATTGATAGCTTGAATACAAGTGGAATTTAAGTGATTTAAATAAGGGGTCAGCCAACTTTTCCTGTGAAGGGCCAGATAGTAAAAATTTTAGGCTTTGTGACTAGGAGGCAAAATTGAGGGTATTATGTTACTATTTATATAACAGGAAGGGAAATAAAAATCTACAATTTTATTGCCAAATGTGAAATAATTATTTAGCAGAATTTTTTGTAATACAAGTGTATGAATGAGAAGAATGTAATTCTTCAGGGAGGATAGCATTAAACTTAATTGAGGTTCAAAGTTAGTGTTCTCTATTATCAAAATTGATTATAAACATTCATCTGTTATTCCTGGTTTGTAATTAGATTTTAAATAGTTCATCTTTGAAAATGCTTTTTTTAACACTGATAGGTACTGCCGAATAGTATCATAATCCATGAACACATGATTTTAATTGAACGTTGTAATTGCTTGGAATACATTTATAAAATTCTATTAGATTCTTTTCTTGACGTTTTTCTTTTAGTTATTACATTGCAGATTAATCAGTTTCATTTGGAGTGGAAGCTCCTCAATTGCACAGTTGAATGGGTTTGGAAATATGCAAGTTTTCTTTGCACTTGCAACCAGGTTGGAAAAATATTAGAGGAGCTTTAGTTTGAGCTTGGAAAATATACTCCTTGAAAGATGTGTGGGAATGGAGGTCTTGCATTTGTTTTAACTTTTGACAGGACGGGAAGTATATAAAGCAGCTTGACATTATTCTGTGACCCAAACAATGTTAGTTGCTTTTTAGGTGACTTTAATGCCGTGTAAGTTTTGCATGTAAACGTTGTGCGGCCTTGTAATTTTTGGTTGAATTCATTAGGAAACGTTATTAAGTCTTCACCAAAAGCTAATTTCCAAAGTCATTCATGTTCACTAAAAGTGGTTGAGGGCAGTTCTTTTCATTTACTTTCTTATGAAAAATCACAATAAAACTTTACCACTGTCAAGACATCAAAGTGCTGTGTGTATTAGAGAGATCAGGATATTCAGCTTCTATTTCTGTCAAAAATTCACAAAACTGACAATGGACAAGTCCACAAGAGTAAATGAGGTTCACTGGTTCAATAACACATGACACATTCCAATATTTTCACAAAGTATTTGCTGATGAATAATGCAGTGAATAATCATAGGCTTTAAATTTTCACGTAGGCTTACATTTTTACAAGCTTTTTAAATTTGTCCAACTAAACATCGTTTGGTTCTGTACCTATTTTTAACCACCATCGTATGTAACTTATCTTAGCAGATTCCATATCAGGTGGTACTGAATTAGTGTTTTCTCAGTTTTCTTGAAAATATTCTCATGTTCTACATAGGCTACTCACAGAGGGCAGTAATTCTTCAGTCACTTCAAATTCAGTGCTGACTCCTCAAATAAACAACACTGAGCAGTATCACTAACATCTGTGGATTCATCAAGAGCCAAGGAAAACCATTCAAAATTATTTGCCTTGTCTTTGACTGTTGATGATACTCCCTCTGTCCTCAACTTTCAAGCAACTGTTCTTGCTGAAAGGCTAATAGTTTTAATAAGTATTTTTTTCTCCAGACACATTCCTTTGCCTGCTGCAGGCAAAGATGATTTAATCAACTCAATCATTGTTAAACGGCTTTCATTGATTGGCTAACAAACACAGCAGTAAGAAACTCATTTGTATTTTTTATTTTTGTGAAGAAAGTCTGCTGTGATGAGTTATTTCCTTTTAAATTTTCTAATTTTTTCTGACTCTTGCTTTCCTGTGTGTTGGAAATATTGTGAAGGCTGCTTAATTTGGTAGTGTCAACATATGTTGTATTCATTCAGCATGGCTATAGTGTCATTGTATAATAAACACGATGCATTGCCATTTAATTTGATAAAATAATCTACACTCCACTGTGCCTTACAAGTATGTCATTTGAAGTCCCCCTCTCTCTTCTTTTCTGGTTTTGACATGATTGGTATACAACTGGTATTAAAACAAAAATTAAATGTCACATTACAGCAATTTATGAAGCTCTTGAAACTGTTGAGTTATACTGCATCACTGTGATTTTTGTGGTCTGAGCAGCAGTGCAAACCAGAGAGAGTACCACATATGATCTCTGTCGTGACAACTCAGCTGCTGTTGTAGCCCTAAAGCAGCCATAAAAGTAGATACAAGAATGAGTGTGTAGGGCAGGGAAAGTACAAAATAAGTCTGGAATATCTTGTTGTGCATGAAAATAAAGAAGTAATAGGGTCAATTCAAGAGGACACAGAAGCCATCTTTATGGAATTCCCACTGGCCAAATCTGGGACAATTTGAACATTACAATAAACAATGATAATAATGGATTATAAGACCGTAAAAATCCACAAGTCCATCCTAATTTAAATAAATGAACTAAGTAATAACATGTTGAGGAATAGAATATTTACATAGTTTGAAAGTAACTCTTTACAAAATACTTTTAAGAAAAAAATTAGTAGAGGAACCTGGAAGACAACATTGTAATCAAGTGGCCAAGTTAACATTACCAATAATAGGAAAATCTAAATAATGTACCATGGAATGGAATGCATTGTGAGCTCAGTGTAACAGCAAAGGAAACCATAAACAAAACAAAAAGACAACATATGGAATGGGAGGAAATATTTGCAAATGATGTCACTGACAAGGGCTTAATTTCCAAAATATACAAACAGCTCGTACAACTCAATTAAAAAAAAAATCAGAAAATTGGCAGAAGACCTAAATAGGTCTTTTCTCCAAAGAAGACATACAGATGGCCAACAGGCATATGAAAACATGTTCAACATCACTAATTATTAGAGAAATGCAAACCAAAACCAAAATGAGGTATCATCTCACACCAGTCAGCATGGCTATCATCAAAAAATCTACAAATAATAAATGCTGGAGAGGGTGTGGAGAAAAGGGAACCCTCCTACACTGTGGGGATGTAGACTTGTGCAGCTACTATGAAAAACAGTAGGTAGGTTCCTTAAAAAACTAAAAGAAAGATACAGCAATCCCACTCCTGGGCATATATCTGGAAAAGACGAAAACTCTAATTTGAAAAGATACATGTACCCCTATGTTCATAGTAACACTGCTTACAATAGCCAAGACATGGAAGCAACCTATGTGTCCATCAACAGATGAATGGATAAAGAAGATGTGATATATCTATATCTATATGTATATCTATATCTATCTATCTATATATACACAACAGCACAGAGTTTGTTTTTACAGTCAATGATGCAAAAATGAGTTATAAACATGTAGGAAAAACCGACAAGTCTAAACTGACTTGTCTGAATTAACTACCTTGTAATCCTCAAAAGCATCAAGGCCCTAAAAACTAAGGAAAGACTGAGAAATGGTTGTAGATAGCTAAGAAGACTAACTAAAGAAATGTGACAATTAAATGCAATGTAAGAATCTGAGCTGGATCCTCTTTGCTGTAAAGGACATTGCTAGAGATATTGGTCCAACTTGAATTGAGGCTGAATATTAAATAGTAACAATATATCAATGTCAGTTCTCTAAATTTCACAGTTGTAGTTATGTGGAAAAATTTCCTTGTTAGTAGGAAATGCACATAAGCATTTGGTGGTGATGGGGCATCATATCTACATTTTATTCTCAAAAGTTTCAAGGGAAAATGTCTTTGTGTTGTACTTTCAAATTTTCTGTAAATTTGGCATTATTTCAAAAAAAAGAAAAGAGTAAATTAGAAGGAAGATAAGAATAGACACAGAAAGCAAAGAAAATGAAAAATGGTTAAGAAATTAAAATAAATTTTAAAAATTAGAAACAAAAAGATTTTAAGACAATGACAGATATGGAAGACCAACAGGGAAATGGAATATGGATACTACTGAATCTCAGAAGAAGAAAAATCAAAACAAAAATAAATATTTAAAACTATATCTTAAGAAAGTTTTCTAAAATTAAAAAAAAAGTATTGAATATATAAGCTGAAGTAAAACTCCAGGGAACTGGTAAATATTTCTCAGAGTGGGCAAACCAAAACCTATTCTAATGTGGAATTTCAATGTTAGAGAAATTTAAAAAAAAAACATGGGAGGGATAATCATAACTGAAGAGAAAATGACATTGGGAGCAAAGCCAACAGTCAAAAATAAGAAAAGGATTTTGAGTGGTTTTCCTTGGCTCTTGATGTGTTCATAGGTTTATCAATACTGCTGAGTTGTTGTTTGTTTGAGGAATCAATGCAGAGTTTGATGTGACTGAAGGATTACAGGTGAGAACATTTTCAAAGTTAAGAAAAACACTAATTCTGTACAACCTGAAGTGTGGAATCTGCCAACATGTATTACAACTGATGGTGGCATAAATACATGTGGAGCAGAACAAAAGCTTAGATTGACAAATTTTCAAAACTTGTGAAAAATGTAATGTTTAAACCCTTAAAAAAAAAAAAGAATGAGTGTGGTTGTGTTCCAACAAAACTTTAAGTATTGACACTAAAATGAACTTCAATATTTTTCACATATCACAAAATATTTTTATTTTTTCCAACCATTTTAGGATATAAAAATTATTCTGACTCATGTGCTGTACAAAAACAAGTGGCAGGCTGGTTTTGGCACATGGGCCACAGTTTGTTGACCCCTGATTTGGACTTTCGGCTCAAGAGAATAGTTGGCAACTCTTTAAATTCTCTATTGGCCCACAAATACTACTATTAAATATCTGGTGGAAAGTGCCTATGAATTCAGTGTTAGTTTTTATTTTATGCAGGTGAGTATAAAACCATTTATGGTAAGAAAATAATCCTAGAAGACTCTTCTTTTGTTCTTTCACTTTTTATGAACTACAGAAAACAAAAGTTCTTATATGCAAGGCTATTTCAAGCCTTTAGGACTTACCACAAACCATTCCCTCCTGTGTACATGTAAATTATCTTCACTGAGCTTAGATTCTATTAGAAAAGACTAAAGTAAACAAACATAGATTATGTAGCACTGTTGGGTAGCTTCTGTAATCAGTGGAACTCTGGAAAACCAGGTTATGAAAATGATCAGGAGTTAAGACTGCTATATCATGGTATCAGTATACTTAATATACAGGCACTTGCACCACCATCACCACCAGCACTGCTGCCACTGGACTTGAATTCCATTGCTACCATCACCTAGAATAATCTTTGTATTCTTGTCTTTAATTTACTCTTGATTCAGAGTCCCTTGGATAATCCTGGTCTTCCTGTATTTGCATTACTTTGGATTCATAGCTCACCTAAATTGGAATAGTATTCAGATTCTGGGTAGCTTGGAATGCATGAGAAATAGACTGAAGAAGGGTGTAGTGAGTGAGCATAACAGTGAAATAAAATGAAGGAAGAATTCCCTGACCTTCTACACTAGATCTTATATTCCTATTATTCTATCTTATAGGTTCCTGTATTGTTTCTTCACAGTACTTTTTAATGTTATGCATGTCACAGTTACTAATTTATATATTTGTGTGTAAGTTGTGTGTGTTTCATACCTATCTGTAAATTCCTTGCGACTCTTGCAGTCTGCTTTGTTCATATTTGTATCCCTGATACCTAGCACAGAATTTGGCCCAAAGATTGTGCTCAGTAATATTGAATGACTAAATGATGTAGGTAGGAGGGCCAAATCATGATGGCTTCAATGGAAAGGCATTGAAGAGTTTTGAGCAGGGGAATGATGTGATCCATATTTACATAATTAGACTGTCTCTTTTGGGGTAGGTGGATGGTAGGGAAACAACAGTGGAAGAGAGGAAAATAATTAGGAGGGAATTAAGACAGACTATGCCAGAGGTGATGGTAGGTCAACTAGGATGGTGACAATTGATAAGTAGAGATAAATAGTTTCTATGGTTATTTAAGAGGTAGAAGCAATAGGACTTAGTGACAGATTACCTATGGAGGGAGAGAGAGAAGAAAATAAAGAGGTTAATTCCAAGGTTTTTGGCTTTAGGATAAATGATGTGACTCCTTTTTAAAATAAGAAATACTAAAAAGAATCAGATGTGAAGGAGGAACTTAAGAGTTCAGTTTTGGGCCAATTGAGTATAAATTTTTGTTTTTGATTTTTGAGGCATCCAAATAGTGATGTTAAATAGATAGCTGGATGAATGGATCTGGAGCTTCTGAGGACTATGTGATTTTTGTTGTTGTTGTTATTTACCTATGGGTTGCTATTAATGCTGTGCATGAAGGCAGGATTAATTGGGAAGAAAGTATAGGACAAGACGAGGGCCTAGGACCAAGCCTTGAGGAACTCTAACTTTTGATGGCTGGTGAAAGGAACATGAACCTACAAAGGGGACTTGAATCATTTTTTGAAAAAAGGTTAGAAACCTGAATGATGTAAAAGCATAGAAGCCAAGTGAGGAGAGTGTGCAAGAGGGAGAGTTTGACAGTGTCAAATGCTCCTGAGAAGTGTATAAAGACAAGGATGATACAATGGCCTTTGGACTTGGTAACATGGAGAAACTGCTGACGACTTTAGCAAGAGAAAATTTTGGATGTGTTAGGAGGTAGGAATGTGGAGACATAATGTCTATGTAGTCTTTCTAAAAGTTTGAGGGAAGCAGAGAAGTAAGTAGGATGGTAGCTGAGGAGTCCAGCTCCAGGCCAAAATTGTATGTGTGATCTTTTAGACCCAACCTTAAAGCATTCTTGTTCCTAGCCCAGGGGCTTCCATTCAGAGCCCTCCTTATTTGCGATCTGAGGTACTTTTCTGTACTTTGATTCAGTACTTTTCCATTCCTAGCCCTTCCCCCTTTCCCTCCCCATGCCTCACTGGTCCATAAAGAGGTAAGAGCCTTTTGCTCTGGGTTCTTCAGCAGTGAGACAACCATTCTCCCTTTCACCTCCTCCCACCCCCCGCCACCTGCACCCCCCTCCCCGCCCCAGTGAATCCACCTGACCCTTGCCCATGCTGTTCTTTGAGGGAAAAATGGAACATTAGACTCCTTTTTGCCTCTTGGTTGCACTGTTCTAAGTAAGTAAATAAAGCTTTGATTGTTACTTTCAGTTTGACTCATTGTCCTAACTCACAACCTTAACCCCTGATTGCTCCACAGTAGCAGTACAGGGTGGGAGAAAGAGAACAGATAATTGAAAGAGTATAAAGTCCTCGAAGAAGCCTGAGGAGCTGATTCCAGAGACCTTGCGGTTGGAATGGCCTTTGTTCAAAGGAATCTCAAGCATCACCTCTATGAAGTATTTCCTGGACTCTGCTGTCCACAGTTTCTACCCTTTCCCCAGCCTCTTAGTCCCCCAAGAAACACTTCCATGAAATTAGAATTCTAATGTAGCATTTATAACACTTTGTTAGGCTATTTCCTTCTCTGCTTTTCCTAATGAGACCTTCCAATTCTAATTTTGTGAACATTAGCTAATGTTAGTGATATGTAAATAAATTGTTTTAATTAACCATATCCCAAGACCTGAAGACTTTTTAATGTATAGTATTGGGAAAGTTAGAGTTTGATTGACATTGAACACCAAGAATCTATGCTTACCAAAAAGCTTCATGTGGTAACAAAGCAGAAGGTTTACTTAAACAAATAATTAGCTTGGGGAATGGATACAGACATAGAAGCCACATAAAATAAGTACTGAATGTGTAAGCGCTAGACTTTGGAGAATTTTCTGTAAGGGCAACGCAGTTGACCTTGGTAGCCATAGATTAATATTCTGTCTGTTCAAAGGGGCCTATGTTGCATGTGAGAATTTGTAATTTTCATGTGTCATGATATTAAGGCATATGTGCAGGGTGATGTTCAGGAGTCATGTCACTTAGCTGGTGAATGAGACCATTTGACTGCTCAGCATTTTATCTCAGAGTGGCTTTGTTTCCTTCTGATCTTAATGATTTGAGCAATGCTCATGAAGGGTCTGCATAGTAATAATGATGTTGATAATAATCAGTAATATATGCTAAGAGTAATCCACCAAGCACTTTACATGCATTATTACATTCACAACTTAGAGTACTTGGAAGTTTCTAGGACTTATTTATTGAATGCAAGGAGTGACTATATGTTTAGAAATGTAAGAAATTATTATGAAAATAGTATAAGTGGGAGTTTGGTTCTAGTACAATAAATGTATAGAATTTGAAGATGTATCAAGGAAGAGGAAGACTGTTCTAGGTAGATGAATGCATGAGCAAAAAAGGAATTATGGAAGTGATAATGGACTCGTCTGAGAAGAGGTGCATTTTGGATAGTAGTAGAAAATTATTAGCCATATATTATAGGTTGTACAGCAGACAGAGACATGAACTTGGGGTTTGAAGACATTAATGTTAGGGAGAAGAGTGCTGGAGGAATTTTGGTGTGAAGTGTTAGGAACCAAAACTAATACAGAGGGAAGGAAGGGAATGTGGCAGAACTTGGACCAATCTGGATCAGTTATTGAAGGGCTTACCATTTCCATTTATCTCACGCATTATGGACATAACTATGTCCATTAGCTCTATTCCAGTTTCACATTCTCCAACTCTAAATTTAATTCATCTGTATCTTATATATTCATGTATCAAATTTAGAAAGATTCTATTGGTATTAAACACTGTAGAGAGTTTAAAGATGGACAGAAATGTACACTGAGTCTTTAAAGCGAACACTGAAGATAACAGGCATGTACACAGATAATTTATGGATCTTTTTCAAGGGTAGAGAGAACAGGGAATGTGTGGGTTCAGTATAGACCTAGGCTTATTTTATCTAATACAGCAGGCAGCATTTCTATTGAAAAAGAAAAAGTATGAGCTTTGGATCCAGATAGAGCAATTTTGGTCATCTTAGCAAGTTACTTTCTTGCCTTAAGTAAGTTACTCTACTCTAAGCAGATCTCTTATTTACAAAATGAAGATAATGTACTACTCCATAGAGCTGCTGTGAGGATTCTTTTTAAAAAATACTTTAGTGCTTCCCTGGTGGCGCAGTGGTTGGGAGTCCGCCTGCCGATGCAGGGCACACGGGTTCGTGCCCTAGTCCGGGAGGATCCCACATGCCGCGGAGCGGCTGGGCCTGTGAGCCATGGCCGTTGAGCCTGTGCGTCCGGAGCCTGTGCTCCACAACGGGAGAGGCCACAACAGTGAGAGGCCCACATACCACACACACACAAAAAGAAACTTAAAAAAAATTAGACCAACAGTAATGGAGGAAATTTTGGAAAACACATAAACAAAGCATTAGAATGAACACAAAAATCAGTCAGAATCCACTGTTATATATTCTTAACATTTTAGTTTGTAACCTTTCAGTTACATGTAGATACACACACATATATACTCATATTATACACATACATGTATAAAACTTTTCTTTTAACAACTATAACATCATACCATGCTGTAATAGGCTCTTTTTAAAAACTCAATATGCCATGAGAACATTTTCATGGAAATATACAACTACATCATAATTTTTAATGGTATATGGTTTTCTGTCGTATGGATATTATCATGTTTTATTTCATAGTTTGCCATTATTAGGCACTTAATTTATTCCAAGTTTGTTGTTACTTGTCTAATATTAAATACAATGGAGTGATTAGTATCTTGTGACTCTTAACATTGGGTTAAGCCCAGAGATGTAGAACTTTCAGGTCAAAGGCTTTATGTGTATTATTGAAAATGTGGAACATTTCCTCTTGTCCTCTGGAAAGCTTTTACTATTTTCTGCTCTTACAGGTAGCATATGAGGGTCCTGATTCCCCATACCTTTGCCAGCACTACAAACATTATCATTTGTTTTCATCTTTGCTTGTTTCCTAGGTGAAAAATGGCATTTAGTTTTATCTTGCAGATCTGTGCACTGAATGTTTGTTAGCCATTTATACATATTTTTCTTTTTGTGAATATTGTGAGAATTCAATGAGATTATAAGTGTAAATGACCAGGCTCAGCACCTGGTATATATTAGTCTATCTTTAAGGGTCAGTGTTCTTTTTTACTTAAATCCTTACCCCTTTGCAGCTTCTTTCCCAATCATAATTCTAGTAGGAGAATACTGTAAAATCTTGTTTCATTGTTAAAGTTATTGCTTTTACAGATAGACAGTAGTAAATTCTCTCTTGATTAAAATTTGGGCAGTGAACTTGGGCTGCCTGGCTTCACATCTGCCTTTTAATAGCTGAGTGGTATACTGTGTGATCTACTTCACCTCTCTAAGCCTCAGTTATCTCATCTATAAAGTAGGGATAATAATTTTATCTCTTTATAATAACAGTATAAGGGTTAAATGAGCTAACCGATGTAAAGCACTTACTACAGTGCTTGGCACATACTGTTCAGTATTTCCTCAGAGGCGGAATCTCTAAGAAGGTCAGTTTACTTAGATAATATGATCAAAGATTTAAGTGCTGAGAAGTGCAAAGAGATCTTTAGGAAATGGCAAATTGTTTGATTTGAGGGGACTCTTGAATTATAGGCTGAGGAGTTTATTTTGATTCACTAAGCAAAGAAAGAATTTTAGTACTGTAGTTTTATTTCCTAGCACTGTTAGGTGCTTACCAGATTAAATTCATACCTTAGTTTTTTGTTTCCTTTTAGGGTATCAGTGTAGTTACAAAGGAGAACATCAGAGGGAAGAGAAAAAGCAACAAAAGACTTTAGTAATTGAATAATCAATTTCTGAGTTATTGGAAGTTTGCTTTTCTTAGGAAAAATATACATGTGTTACATTTTCTCAGTTTTAGCAGCTGAAGATACTAGTAGAATACTTATATGTATTTATTATCTTCTATTTAGTATTGTTTACTTTGTTACGTATAGGTAGATACTGCTTGTAGGAAGCTGTAGGAACATTATTTTATGATAATGAACTTCCTTGAAAGTAGAAATTTATATTTAATTGTATTTAAATATTATAAATGATAACTATACTTTATATTTAAATCCAAATTTATATTTATGCAAATGTAATAATTATATAAATTTAAATTATTTAGGCTTAAGTACTGGAGAAGAAATATACTGGTTTATTTCCCCTTTTAAAAATTGTTTACCCCAGTCCTCCATGTGAAATAAACATGACATAAAATTCATAAATGTTTTTTAAATCTAATGATCAATTATTCTTTTTTTACATCCTAGTTTTTTTTATTGATGTATAGTTTATTTTCTATATATATATATTCTTTTTCAGATTATTTTCCATTATAGGTTATTACAAGATACTGAATATAGTTCCCTGTGCTATACAGTTGGTCCTTGTTTATCTATTTTATATATAGTAGTGTGTATCCGTTAATCCCAAATTCCAAATTTATTCCTCTCCCCCTTTCCCCACCAAAGGTATTTTTAGATTTGGGAAGTATAGGGGAAAGTGGGACTGTGGAGGGTAAATAAGAGGTAGCTTGGAATTTGCATATGTATATTCATCTAACCATACATGTTGGTCATCTTTTGTCCCCCAGCTTACTTCCTTTCAGTCTGTATTCCACTTCTGGCCATTGCGTCAGCAAACAGCTATGTGCAGGTGTGGTCTGACCATGCCTCACTCAGCTGCATCACTTATCGCCTGCCTTCTGCCCTGGGCTTCCTGCTGTAGTATGGGAGGGCAGTCTGAAGTGCCAGGGAGTTAACATTCTGTGGGGCAAACTTGACCAACAGCAGACCAGAGCTGGGGGATAAATACTTCTCTCTTGCAATTTCAGACAATTATGAGACACATAGTTCTTCAGAGGATCTTCAGCAGGACTGAGTTCCAATTGCCCACAGAAGCATAACAGCTTAATAACACATGCTTGGTTTAGTTGTTCCTCTTTCCGTATTTCATTCTTCCAGTTCCTTCTCTTCTGAACTCGGTGGGGTCATTCTCCCAAATAAACCACTTGCCTGCAAGTCCTTGTCTCAGACCCTGCTTTTTGGGAGAACTAAAGCTAAATGATGAACACATTTCAGATGTATTTCAGAATTTTAAGGAGAATAGGCAGCTTCTATTTTTTTGAGCACCACTGATGTGCCAGGTTCTCTATTTTTTTTAAGAATAAAGATTAATTTTAACTTCCATTAAATTAACACATACATACAGTTTAAGAGGTCAGTAGCACAACATGGTATAATTAAACAATAATCCCCTATTGTCTCCCTGACTGCTGTTATCTCACTTCCCAGAGGCAGGCAAGTTTAATTCTTGGCAGAATCTCTCCATTGTTCTAAATATCATCAATTTGTCAATTTCAGGCGTTATTTATTAAAAGCCTGTAATGCTGGATGACATTTTAGTTCTTTTACAGTCCCTACCCCACCTGTTCTACCATCTTATAATTATTTTTTATTGAATTATGACCCGTGTTTACATTAATATGACTATATAAATATCATTCATTGATGATCCAAGTACTATGGCTCCTTGTATACGTTTTTGTTTCCTAGAGTATGTAACTATTTCTCATGCCTTTTTTTTTTTTGTATTTCCTGTCCCAGGCTCAGCCAGGCCTGCTGTAGAGCTGTCACTCTGGGACTTCCTTCCCCCTTCTTCTTGGGACGGTTTCTCTTCACGACTCTTCTATGATGTTTCCCCATTTCCTGGATTAAGTGTCCTCCACTTTGTTAGTTTACTTCCTAATTTTTTGATCATCTATTCAGTAACATCTTAAACAAGGATGGATGAATGGAAGTCAAAACATAACATAATATAAAATTCATAAATGATTTTAAAATCTAATGATCAATTATTCTTTTTTTACATCCTAGTTTTATTTAGAATAAGAAATCAGAAACAACTCAAATGTCCAACACTAATGGATATGTTAACCTATTGTACATCTATGAACAGAATAGTATGTAAACAGTAAAACTATTATATGTAAATATATTTATATCAATATTTTTCAAGTTATGCTCTAGACAACATAAATAAAAAATAATATATTTATTATTATATTATATAATATATAATATATATATTATATATAATATATAATATATATATAATATATAATAATATATTTATTATTATATTTATTATTATAAAAATAAATATATTTATTAAATATATAATATAATATATATATTTATTGACATCTGAGAAACTGTTTATAATATATAATTAAGTAGTGAAAAAGTCTAAGCTATGTACATAACAAATCAATGGTGATTCCATATTTGTAAGAAAAAAGTGTGTTTGTGTGTACACATACGAAAGGAGGAAAATACTAAAATACCCTGAGGTATTATCTTGGCTGGTGGGATTTCAGGTGATTTTTATTTTATTCTTCATTTAGAACCAGATGTGATTTTGAATTTTTCTATAATAAGCATTTATTATTTGTGGGACTGCTAGTCCATATGGCACCTTTGTGCATACTAGGAAAAGCTGTCCCTTCTTCCGGTGGATGCAGTACCACACCAGGATGCACTGCTTGGCCAGGGCATATAGCTTTTAGCTTCTACTGCCCCATTAGGTTTTCCTTTCTTCACCACTCCCCCCTCCCCATACTAAACAACAGGCACAACAGTACATGATAGTCCAGAAAACTTACCTAATAAAAATTATTTAAAATTAAAGACTAAAAGAAATATAACCTTTTAGTACATCTACTCTGGGCAGGCTACTGTCCTTACTTGACCTCTAACAGGTCATGTGGGACCTTTGGGCTTGCTCTTCCTGCCTCTTCTTTTCTGCTTACCAACTCTGCTCAAATGCAGTCAGTCCTTCAGGATCCAGCTAAAATTACCCCTACTCGTTTAAATATTTCCCAACCATTCCAACACATATGGCGATTTCTCCTTCTTCTGAACTTCTCTTGAACTTAGGTCAAGAACATGGATTGAAGGGAGTGGTGATGAATAGGTTGTACCTCACTTGCTAACTGCAGACAACTGGCAGTGACTCCTTAGAGCACAGTGTTGAGAAAGATTCTTGAGCTACATTTGGCCTCAGTGGGAAAGAAGATTGTCAATGATTATGAACCTTAGTGCTGCATGTGGAAATAGCAGATAAGTAGCATGTTCACATGCAGTTTCACTGCCTGGCTTGGATGTTAACTATTTCATGCATTAGTCTTGGTTTGACAATACAGTTTAAACATCCAAGGTACTTTTTGTTGTTGATGTTTGCTTATTTTGTTGTTACTGTTTTTATTATCTACTCAGAATTTAACATGGAGCCTAGGTATGAGGGTGCTCAATAAATATATTTCTGTTGCTCTTCCTTCATTTTTGATGTTCCAGGTCTCTTACTAGTATAATTTCCCTTGGTCTGAAGCACTTCCTCTAGCAAGTCTGTTAGATCAGATATACTTGTGATGAATTCTCTTAGTTTTTCTACATCTGAGACTGTTGTCTAGAGCATAACTTGAAAAATATTGAAATCTCTTTTCTTTCCCATGTAGGCCCTTTCTGTGACATGCAGAACTTCTTTACCTGAATAACTGTAAATAACTTATGATACATACCAACTTAGTGTTCACCTTCCCATTGGAATAAGCTCAGTGTATATCGTAAGCCCTCAGCTGTTTAATATGTTCAGTTTAAACTTGTCCTGATGTAATGGATGCTCACTAATATTTGTAAAACTAATTAAAGAATCTTAGAACAGTACACATAAAATTCAGTAACCATAGTGCACTTGTCTGTGCACATGATTTATAAGTTCTAGAGCAGAATTTATTGCAAATAATAATCAGTCAGATCAATAACTACTTGTTAAAAGCAAATGTCTGAAAACTACCATTCTGAACTGTGGTAACCAAAGAATATACACTTCGATTCACTAATTTGCAAGATATTTTCCAGTCAGGGGAAAAATGCTGAGAATTCTAACCAAACCTAGTAAGTTGAAACTAAGAATTCTAGTTTGGAACTTAGTGGTGATAGTCTGTGTTTTTGTTATTGGAGGTAAAATGTAAAAAAAATTAGGTAATTAAGAAATTATTTTTGCTTACTTCTTTTCAGTGTACTTTTTAATTCTGCCTCCTTTCAAAGAGATCAGGATAGAAGAATGTTCTTATGTCAAGATATACATGGTATTTTTATTGGATGCTAGCCATTGGGCCAAGCTCTTTGTATTTATTTGAAAAGTAGACTGACTTTCATTTATAGGTATTACAGTTGAAACAGATTTTTTTTTTTTGAAACAGATTTTAAGGTGTTCGAAAAAGCTAACATCTGTAAAGATGTTTCTTGATTTTGAAAGTAGAATACAGTCCATTATTTAGTCTGTCATATTGAACGAGTAATTATTGAGTGACTTCTATATGCATGCCGATTATCTTTTTAATCCTTGATTTGAACTTAAGAATGGCAAATTAGAGAAGGTATATATCCTGACAGAGTTATTTAGTTAAGTATAAGAGTTGGAATTTGAACCAAGTTTTTCTTAGATTTATAGTATTACCAAAGTTTTCATCATAACATTTGATACATAACAGAAAAAGGTCTTATACATGTGAAAATTTATCAATTATAATTTGAGATAGGAGATGTATATATTTTTATAACTTATAACTCAGGCTTTTAAAAACTTTGACTGCCATTATAAAAAAAAACAGCTCACATAGATTTTTGCTTTATGAGAAAGAGTACAAAATTAACTGTGATCTTATCTCTTATAGCTGTAGAAAACTGCAGCATACTAATCTTTTAAAAGTGAATAATATGCTTAGTTCATAACCAAAAAACCTGTAAAAATTTTTATTAAGAGTTAAACTCTGTTTTTCATAATTATTGTATAGTGCGTATTTTATGTGGGTTAATACATATATCAATACATTACTGGTTATAAATACATTTAATCTTTTATTTCTTGGTCAGTGAAGTGAGACATTAATGCTACTTTATTTAGTTACATGTATTATAGTTTCTATTTTATAACTAAATACTGTATTTTGTCTTGCTTTATGAAATAGTTTTGGTTTATATTTATTTTGTTACTTTTCTACTTCCCACCCAAAAAACTTACTTTTCTTTTGGATGTCTTTTGTTTATTTAATGTTGTAAAATATTACTTTTATAAGTAAATTCATAATAGATTTTAGATTGATTTAATAGGGAATGATGAGAAAAATTTGCTTTTACTAGGTACTAGGAGAAGCAAGTGATTAAAAATATTTTTCTAAGGTAGTAGTTTGACAATTTTGATACAAAATATTGAGAGAAAGGAGAATGCCATCATCAAAAGGAATGCTGTTTTTTCAAAATAAATATCATTATTAATTGTGGCTCCTTGACCAGATTCCCTTAGACCATTATAAAACCTGAATGATCACTTTGGTGTAATTTGTTCTCATATTAAAAAAAAAAAAAGTTAATCCCTTCTTAGTAAGATTAGATCTAAAAAATCTTAGTCTATTTGTTTAGAAATTTCTTAAGATTATATAAGCTTTATAATAACAACAATTTCCAGATTTAGAGCATGCTTCCTTTGGCAAAATGATGAAATCTGTTTGCCACAAAGGTAAATCAGTAGCTTTATTTTAATTTTTTTTCTTGCCTGCCATGGTATGATTGATGTATGGCAACTTCTTACTGGAAGGAGAACTAACATTGACACTGACAGGTGCCACAAGGTTTATTTAGGACAACCTCAGTCTTCTCCCAGTTAGTTTCAAAATGTCTGCCTCATACATGTTGAGCCACTGAATTTCCTGCTTTAAAGCTTCGTGTTATGCCAACATTACTATCTGTGCTGCCTCAACTACAAATTGGATGAACAGCCCGTGACACTTTTTCAATATTATTACATTAAACCAAGTGGATTTTGATTGATAACCTAATATTCAACTAATGCAAAACATCAATCATGGCAAGTATATTAATTATTTAATATTGCAGTCTAATTCAGAAATCGATGTGCTGCATGAGGGGAAGGGAAACTCATGGTTCCCAGAAGATTTAAGACAGGGAATGATTAAAAAAAGACCTGCTGTACTCCTGTGTGTTAGTTCGATACAAATCTTTATTCATTTGCCAATAATCTCTTCCCATTTTCCACTTCAGGACCATTTTATCAGTTTTGAGACCTATAATTGAATTAAGTCTGCTTTCAGCACAGGGCAAAAGGAGTTGCACAAATATTGATGAAGTCATGACAGGGACAACCCAAGAGACAGACCACTAAAGAGGACAGGCTTTATCCCATTTGTTGCAAGATCCTTCTGTCAATGTCTTGAATCTTGCCTCTCTATTTTAAAAAAATTCATTAAGAGTTTTGGAACCACTCTTTAGACTTTTGTATTTAAATATCTACCATAATAACATTTCTATAGCACATTACAATTTATAGTGTACTTTCATATACATTATCTTGCTTATTTTTTCACAGCAACCCTATGTGTTAGGTAAAGCAAATGTTAAAAAATCTTCACATCATAGGTGAACAATTTGAGCTTCAGAGAATTTAGATTATTACCCAAGCTCATTCAACTGTTTTGCTTCTAGAACCAGGATTATACATCATGCTGTCTAATGTAGTATTTATGTACTCATGATGCTTTTTCTGCCTTGTTTTGAGATGGCCACTCTTCCTTGTCTTTCTGCCCAAAGTAAGACTAAATAAAGAAAATTGATTTTCATGAAGAACTTGTTGAAACTTTGGTGTCCCCATCTATGATACATATTAAGCTTTACAAACATGCAAACCCTCGGGATATAAATGAAAATTTCTTGATCTATTGTATCTCTTACTAGAAGAGAATGGCCTTCTTTTATGTATGTATATCGCATGATATATACATATCAAAATATATATATATGAAGGGGGAAGTGGCCTAAATATATCTTGTCATTAAAGTCATTTTACCCCAACTTTCTTTTAATTCATGTTTGCCTGGTTATATCTTTTACTATCTCTTTTTTGGAAACCTTTCTGGATCCTTTTTGTTTTTTGTCTCTTGTAAATCACACATTGCTAGATTTGTTTCATACCCAATCTAAGAAACTTCTCTGGCATTTTTTTTAAAATTTATTTATTTTTGGCTGCATTGGATCTTCGTTGCTGCATGCGGGCTTTCTCTAGTTGAGGTGAGCAGGGGGCTACTCTTCGTTGTGGAGCGTGGGCTTCTCATTGCAGTGGCTTTTCTTGTTGCGGAGCACGGGCTCTAGGTGCGCGGGCTTCAGTACCTGTGGCGCGCGGGGTCTAGAGCACAGGCTCAGTAGTTGTGACACACGGGCTTAGTTGCTCCGCGGCACGTGGGATCTTCCCTGACTAGGGTTCGAACCCCTGTCTTCTGCATTGGCAGGCGGATTCTTAACCACTGCGCCACCAGGGAAGTCCCTTCTCTGGCATTTTAATTCTAGATTGTTAGGTGACCTTTCTTTAGTTTTCTTTTTAGTCACTGATTACTAAGATTACAATAGTTACTATGTACTATGCCAGCCTTTACTTGCTTTATATTCTTGCTTCTTCCTGATTTTATTTCTCTTCTTATTGCATTACATTCCTAAGAACTTTTGAATTTCCTGAGATTATGTATGCTGAAAATTGCTTTATTTTTCCTTTAATGTAAATAACAGTTTATTCATTAAATATAAATTCTAGGTTTACAGTTCTTTTTCTTTTTTAAACACTTTCTCTTGGAAGTTAATATGCCATCGTCTAGCATTAGTGTTAAGAAGTCTGATGTCAGTGCTAGTCTTCCTTTATGGAGGGGTATGCTTTTTCTTTCTGGAAACTTTTAGACTTTTCTCTTGATCTGTAATATTACAGTCTTAATTATCCTTATATTATGCTTTGCTGTGAATTTTTCTTTAGCTGTCCTGTTCACTGCTGTGTGTACCCTTTCAATCTAAGATTTGAATATTTCTATATCTAGGAAATTTTCGTCATTATTTCTTCAAATAATTCTTCTCTTTTATTTTGTCTTTGCATTCCCTCTAGGATTCTTATTATATAGATGTTCATACTTCTACTCCTGTTCTTAATTTTATCTCTTGTTTGTTCTGTCTTTCATACCTTTCCTATGCTTTCTGGGAGAGTTCTTCTACCCCGTGTTCCAGCGCACTAATTTATTCTTGGTCTGTAGCTATTGTGCTTTCAATTCATCCTCTGAGTTTCTAACTATTGTATTTCTAATACTCATTATCTCATATTGATTCTTTTTCATAACTGTTTTTCATATTTAGTTTCTAAAAATCTTCCCTTATCTTTGAATATGTTATTATATTCTTGCTCAATCTGTTTTCTCTGGATGAGGTTGTTTTCTTTGTTGTTTTTCTGTTCCTGTGCCTACACACCTCAAAGATCTTAAAATTTTCCTTGTGGGTTTCTCTTTTATTTTCTTGCAACATTCAACTGCCTTGGCTATTAATTTTAATCTAAGGAGAAGGGTGAAAGTCTAGGCTCTGTCTTGTGCTCCTCCAGGTTAATTTGTTCTACTCTGGCCTCAGTCAACCACTTTTCCATTGTGTCTTCCTACTTTATCAAAAACAACCCAAAATGAAACAAAGCGAAACAACCACCTACCACCCACCACACACATACACACAGCTCCCAAAACTATTCTTCCAAACAGCAACTCACTGTTGCAGTTGCCTTCTTTGAGTGGTATGGAGCTGGGTAGGACCACCCAGAGACCTGGGATGGTTGCTACTGACTCTCTATCTAAGCTTGTCTTAATGATGGTTAGATGTCAGACTCTTATTAGTTGAATACATACTCTGATTCAGGCACTGTATTAGATGCTGGGATATAAAAATTAGAAAGATGTAATTCATGTCCTCAAGGAGTTTTCATTTTAGTGGTTGTCAATGGGAAAGTAAATACGTATTTATAATAAAGTGTGAGAACTTTGTGATGTGAACACATGGGGAGAGTTCAGTACCTCATTTATGAGGAAAAGAGGTTTCCCCAGTGGAGGTTTTGTTGAGGTTGAGTTCTGAAGAATGTTTTTATATTTCAGATAGATAAGGAGGATTAGAGGAGTCTGGGACAAAAGGAACATCTCAGGTAGAGAGAGTGAGTGGTTCAGTGATGATTAAAGCAAGGTTAGTAGTTTGTTATGGCTGTTGCTGCCACTTTCCATGTGATAATAGCTTTGGCAAAATAACAGAGGGAATTAGTAAACTGGAGTGTAGTAGTATATTGTGGATTTTAAGAAGGAAATTGACATAATCAAGCTTACATTTTACAAAGATCTTAATGTATTATGGAGAATGAATTGACATGGGGCAAGGCAGGGGTCACTGAGACCCATTAAGAAGCTTTGCAGTCATCAGGGAGAGAAAAGATGATGGCCTAAAATAAGACATAGCTGTGAAGATAGAAAGAAGTGGTTAAATCTAAGTGATAATTAAGGACGTTGGATAGCCAAGACCTTGTGGTTGATTACATTTGTTTACGTTTGGTAGCAAAGGAAAGGGGCAAGTGTCAATGTTGATGTCTAGTTTTCTTTCAGGCATGCCATTCAAAATGCATATTTCCTAGAATTATTTAATTTAAAGAATCACTTGGAAACATAAAAAAGCAATACCTAGCCAACCTTCCTTCCTTCCTCCCATTCTCCGTCTCCCGCTTTCTCCCCCTCCCTGTTCTCCCCGCTTCCTCCCTCCCCCTTCCTCCCTCCCCCTTCCTCCCTCCCACTTCCTCCCTCCCTCCCTCCCTCCCTTCCTTCCTTCCTTCCTTCCTTCTTTCCCTCCTTTCTTTCTTTTTCTTATCCTTGATTCCAAAATGCAAATAACTCAGAAAACTGGGAAATTTTCCCTAAGTTTGTGACAAAGTCAGTTGACAGCAAAACCTACCCTGAGATGAGGCTGTTTATAGTCTTTGTTTATCCCACTTTGTGTGGACATTCATATGTTTCTTTCAGAATTATTAATATGTATGATGATGAGGTGCTTCTTCAAGCCTTGCTGTCAGTGTTTTATGACATACACTATATGTACCTTATTACCTTTCTTAAAATCCAAAATATTCTAATGAAGCATGTCTAACCCCAATGGTTTCAGATAATGAATTATGGACTTGTACTTTGAATCTGAGCATTTTTGTTCTTTTATATTGCAGCATTATTTTCTAATAAGAACCATGATGTGACAATGTAGCCATGGGGGAAAAATTAAGTAGATGTGTATTATATAGTATGAATATACGTGGCTCCAAGATAGATTGCCACGTTCAGGTACAAAACAGTGTGTATATTATGCTTCTGTTTGGGTTAAAAAAAAGAAGAAGAAGAAGAAGAGAAACACACAGCAGCATGCATACACATGCATAGACTGTCTTTGGAAGGACAAACAAATAACTAACACCAGTGATTGAGAATTGGGAGTCACTGATGGGAGGAAGGTTTAATTTTATTGTAACCTGTATACATACACATAAATACATATTACACTGTCAGATGTCTCACTATATGTATTATTTTTTTGTTTAAATTTTAAATTGCACAAATGGTTATATGAGAATTTCCTTGTGAAAACTTAAAGATTCATCTGACTTCCAGCTCCAGCAAATACATTAATTTTATAATAATAGAGGTAAAAATAATTATTTATGTAGCTATTGGCCTTCTCTGACACCTTGTTACAATTTATTTCTGTCATTTTTCATTAGGACTGCATCCAGAGAATAAGTTTCAGAAATCCTTAAATTTTTAAATGTTGAATATATAGCATTGCCAGAAGCAGAAAGCAGAAGAGAGAATGGCTAAAGATGAGTACTAATCAGTAGACAGTGGAATTTATTCCCAGGATGCCAGACTGGGCAGTGAGAGCAAAGGTTGGAAGCCATGAGTATAGTTTTCAAGCAGTAGAGCCAAAGGGAAAAGATAGGGAAATTTGAAAAGATTGTATAGCAAGACAAAGGAAACAGAAGTAAGTAGATTTTTGGCCAAAAAAAAAAAAAAAATTGGAGACAAAATAAAGAGAAAAGAAATAAAATTGGGGCCCCTTTAGAGAAAGAAAGAGGTATGGGGAAAAGATTAAACATCATGAATGCAGTACTGTTGTTGGATGTTTCATAATTATTTTCTGCAATGTGGTAGAAGTATAATTTTATGTTAAAACAGATAAGGCATGATGTTAATGATGGAATTCAAATACTGCTTGTTGGAGTGAGAAAAGTCAAAGTCCATTTGTCACTAATAAACTAGCATTGACTGAAATCAGGAAAAATATCTCACTATTGCCATATTTCACCAAATGTGTATTTAAATTACCTTTGCTACTTGCACAGTTATTTGTATTTTTAGTTTCATCAGCACTCTTTTTTAAAGTGAAAAGCAAGAAATTAAATACTTAAAATATATTGTGATATTTGATGTTTGTGTTTCCATTGGTGATTTTTTTGCTTTTAAATATTACAATAGTCTTAGGTTCTGATTTGTAGTGGGCACTAAGTTGATAAAATTCATGCTAGGAAAAAACTTAAGATTGACTTATTTAACTATGTACTCACAAACATTCTTTTTGTGGCCATTTTTTATATAAAAATGCACCTACTGATGGATGGATATTTGATAAAGCAAATGTAGTAAAATGTCAATTGTAGACTCTAGATTGTGGAAAGAATCTGTATGTTTGAACATTTTCATAATAAACATTGAAAAAACATAAACTCTAATGAAATAGCTAATGTAAAATAAAGACAGTGTGCAAATAGTAAAATAACACATTTGATTTCTTTTTTGTTCTCCACTGACTTTGAAAAGTCTGAAACATTCTTTCTACTAGACGAATATCAATTTTAGCGGTAGTACTACTATTAGATATAAATAAATTATCTGTTCCGTAAGGAAATTGTTTTGTCCTTAAAAACAAAGTTATTATGAACATTAGGAAAGATATATGAAAAAATTATAAGGGTTTGTAAAATATTTTTGAGGTAAACATAAATTATAGCAGACAAGGGTTTAACAACTATTTTAAACTTTTATTCTTCTATTTTAGGGAATCTGGAAGCATCAAAGCTGTATTAGAACATCTGGTAAGTTCTAATTTTCTCTTGAACATTTGCATCATCTTTGATATCTGCATTCTAAATGAACACTTTTGAATGAGCTTTGAATACCTTGTATTGAGAAAGTCAACCATTTCCCAAAGGGTCAGCTTACTGTTATTACGTAAGGCACTTACATTTTCATTTATCTTATCATTTCAAGGGAATTAAAATTTTTTTTAAATTACATTTTTTTCTGATGTAGAGATGAAATAAAATGGATGACAATCCTTGGATTGATGATTGCTTTAATTATAAAGAAAAGTGTTTGGTGTAGAATTTTTGGCAAATCTTGATCTGACAAAAACAAGCTTGTGTTTTAAGAAAAACACAATCAAATATTGCATGCATAAATATGGTATGTTTTAGCAGTTTAACTGCTTTGAAAGAAGTGCACAGCTTTGTTTTTCCTGATGTCTTTGCTTTATGAATAATGCATTAGTTTAAACTACATTCAGTTTTAGAATATAAAATAATTGAGATGCAAAATTTTTGGTTTAAGTAAACATTTTTAAAACAAGTAAAATTCCAACTGACTTAACATTAAAATCTGTCAATTCATCAGAAAATTGGAAGAACTGTTGTATTATACCAGGTCCAAAATTCATTGAGCTCACCACATTGAGTGTTCATTACAACATTAAGTAGTTCATTTAAACAGAGCATTATAAAGTCATGCTCTGGTTTCTGGTCAAATCCAAACGTTGAATAATTAATGATAGAGATTCTTTTGTAAATACAATCTAAGTACTTTTTTAATGCAAGACTTCATTCGTATATCATATTGTAGCTTTGTTAACTATTAATGTGCTTTTGTTCTGCTTCCACAAAGCAAACAGTAGCAAGAGGCAGCTTCATTTTTATTTATAGTAGTTTTAGAGTTAGAAAGGATTTTTGGTTTTTCTTTCAATAGCTAAAGGAAACTGAGGAAACCTAGACTTTTTAAAAACGATAAAATCATCCTAAAAATTACAGATTTAATTATTAAAAGCAGAATATAATAAACTAGTTAGAAAAATTGAAGTATATATATTTGTCCAGATTAGAAGTAATTAAATAATATTGTTATTCTCATTATTAAAAATTATTTCTTGAATCCCTGTTTATCACTTCATTGTGGCACATGATATTTAGGACATACATATGGACATCAGAATAAAAATATTAATCTAAGATATCTAATGCCATTATCAATTGACAGCTTATAACAAGGAAGAACAGCTAACATAGTTCCAAAATGAGCTGTCTTTTATACTTCTCTTGTAAATTACTATTTAATAAAAAGACTGTATATTTACTTGGTTCATATTCATCAGTAGATGAGTTAGATTCTTTTTTTTTGTTTAAATTCCATATTTTTTTAATACTCACTAGTATGAACTTACATTCAGTGACAATTTCATGCATTTATACTCTACTTATAATCTTATGCAGCAGTGGTTTTCTAACTGCCTTGGGCTACCAGGAAGTCTCCCCAAAACAGGTGGCACTCCAGAATTCCCCTGCCCACTTTAGCCAGAATAGTTCCCACTTTTAGTTATTTTGTATACTTTTAACCTTTTAAAATAAGATTTCATCTGAACAAAGAATTCTTCAGCTAAAAGTATTTAAAAACCCTTTCCATTTTTGACTCTGAGTTATATTTCATTTTATCTGGGTCACATACATCAAATGTATTTCAAAGATAAGGCATTTTAGGGATGAGAGAGCCATGATTAGTACAACAGGTAGTGGAAGTAGATGATTTTAATGCATTTTACTTAAGTCATTCAAATTCTATAACTTGATATTGTAAACTTGACCCACTGACTGTGAACTATTAACAATAATATGAATACATGAATACATATTATCACATATATACACATATATATTGCTTTGTACACTAATAATATTCAGTAAAGTCAATGATATTCTTTATAACTGCCTAAGAAGGAAGTGAACTTAAGAATTCATTGGTTGAGCACAAAGAAACCTGTCTGTCTAGCAACTGTGGGCTCCTTAGGTTTGGTCTCTCCACTTTCCAGCTGAACAGATACTTATAACCCTTGTCTTCTAGCACATGTACCCCTTCTTTGAATTGGCTGCATACCAAATATAATTAAAGTATAGATTCTAATAGATTGATTTTAAAAAATATATGGTGTAACATTAAAATGAGAACATCCCACACATTTGGAGTTAATCTCTTCTTTATGTACCCTTCTTGTCTTTTCAAATTTATCTGGATTATCATAGAAAATTAGCATTGTTCTAAGAGAGGGTGAAAGCCATATAAATTTAAATGAGTTAAGAAAAATGGCATGCAGTATATTTGTCACAAGAACACATATATGGTTGCACTGTCTTTGTACTCTGTTTATGGGCTCTTCTTGGTATATATAGTTATCTGTAACAAGTGTGGGTGTATGGAGAGAAGAATAAGATAGGTGGACTCTGTTTCCCTGAAACCTCTTCAAGGGCCAATTCATTTATTTGTCACAATCTCTCAAGCCCTTGATTCAGTCTTTAGTCTATCATTCTTTTCTATGTTGCCAACTTTTCCTGGGAACTGTCCAGCATATCATTCTTAGCTTAAATTTCTTATAGTTTACTCCCCAATACCATTTTATTTTTCTTCTCACAAACTTGTGTACTACCCATAAAGTCTATGTCTGTTTAAAATTCTAGACAGAACTTTTGAAGGTTGGTGCCCCCGACATCCATTGATGATTCTTGCCTGATGATTGCAAAATTGAGATTTTTCCAGCTCTACCACTCCCCCTATATTTAGCAGCCAGCATTCCACTATGAGGAAAAACCCATCCTTCTTTCTTATTTTATTTACTTATTGTGAGCAAAGACTCATGACTAGGTTATTATCAGTTACTTTTCTTATTTATTTTGACACTCAGATTGTCACAGATTTTTCCAGAGAATCTTCTTTAAAGATGGTTTCTGGGTCCTTTCAACATACTCCCTTTTTTTTTTTCTAAGCACGTCCTCATTTTCTGACACAACAAGATGTTTCAGGCTTATCTTATACCTTCCCTGTCCCACTTCCAGAATCAGCCATTTCTTCAAATTACCCTATTCCATTTTAGAGGAAAATGGTATTTTAGGAATCAAGGTCTGGACATGTGATATGCTCGTTATCTCTGCGATTTCATTACTTCTAGGACCTTTCAGTGCTAGATTAGATAGTTAAATAGAGGTAGGTAGGTAAGTAGATAAATATTTTGAAGAACGTGTGAGTCATACTGATACCTCCAATTTCGATCCAAACCACAGAATTCTTCCTTGTCCTCCCCCGTTTCATATTTGTATTTCCCTTTATGTAAAGGGAGAACCTGGACTGCTAACAACACTAATACATTTACCCATTTGCTCAATCATATAATATACATAAAATAGTTCCAGTACAGCTATATATTTTGAAAATAAACTTAAATAAAAGATTTCAAGATTTATTTGTAGTTTTTTTTCCCCTTGAGTGTAGTTTATTCCTTTGAAATATAGTGGCATTCATTTGTTTCCATTTGCATTCAATTTTAGGTGCCTTTGTTCCCATTCTTGTAGATTTAATTATGTTTGAATATCTATAATGTTAACATGCTTCCAGAAGTCAAAATATGATACACAGTAGTATCGTCAGAGAGGTGTCACTCCCTTCCTTTCTAGCTATTCTCTATTCCTTGTAGGTAGCATATTTTATTAAATTCTTGTTTATCCTTCCTGTGCTTTTTGTAAAATTATGTGTATATATATATGTATATGCATATGTGTATGTATTCCTATTTCCTGTTTCTTATAAAAAGCATATTGTAAGGAATTCCCTGGAGGTACAGTGGTTAGGACTCTGTGCCTCCACTCCCAGGGGCCCGGGTTTGAACCCTGGTTGGGGAACTAAGATCCTGCAAGCCATGCAGCACAGCCAAAAAATAAACAAATAAATAATTTTTTTAAAGCATATTGTGTATACTTCTTTCTATTTTGCTGTTTTCACTTATCAGTATATCCTGTAAATCACTCCATAATTACTGTGTGTATCATTATATTTACTGTATTTCTTTCTCTATTTAGCTGTGTCTCCTTTATTAAGATTTTAGCCCAACTTGCATGCCTGCTACACTTTCATACATGCTGACAGAAGACACAAGATTCCCTGCGTCAGAGACAAAGCATTTTCTTACTAACAGCACAAAAAGTAGCACGTACTTCATGGCTGTATAGGTTCCCCTTGACCCCCAAGTCCCATGGGGTGATGCTGCATACCCAGTGGGTTTGTGTCATCGCTGAGGGGCTCCAGATTTAGGAGTTCTTTAAGGAGCTGTTAGAAAATCTGCCCAAACTTTGCCCAAGAGAAAGACATTATCTTTATTATCCTAGTTAGGTAACAAACATGCCTTCTGGCCCAGGGGGAGATTCTGTCTCTGTCTTGCTGTTTGCTATACTGAACATCTTTGCTATACCAAAGACTGTTTGCTGTACCAAACCTCTTTGAAAAGATAGTTCTGAACAAAGGCTGATGGCTGATATAACATGTATAGAATGTTATGGAGAATTGTCTCTGAAGAGCTATTGTAATTATGATGATGAAACTTAGGAAGGTTTGCATTTTTATTCTAGTGGTTGCCTTTGTATTTATACCTTTTATAATGATTTTAATCCCCCTTGTTCCTGTTTAACCTTATAGATGACATCCTTTGACTCCCACCTGTTACCTGCATTATAGACAATGCTCCTGTTGTATTTTCCCTTTCTTCCTTTTCCTCCCATTTCTTCTTGCTGTGTTTTTTGCTACTTTGTTAGAATATAAAATGTTTGCATACTATTCTTCCAGCCACGCTTACGTTGTTTTAGAATCACCTTTAAAATTAAATATATTAAATATTTGCCATCAGTTTGTTTGCTGATATTTCCCCATTTATCTCCTGTTTGTATAAAACTCATCCACTAGTATATTCCTCAGGAAAAGCTCCTATGTACATTATTCTCCAAGATCTTGTACATTCCAAGCTGTTTTTCTGGAGTCTTGCGACTTGAATGACAGCTTGACTGGACATAAAACCCTTCACTTACAGTTTTTTCCTTGACTTTCTTGAGATATTATTCTGCTCTTGATGTCTCTGGTACCAGCCTTATTTATTTATTTTTTTTGCGGTACACGGGCCTCTCACTGTTGGGGCCTCTCCCGTTGCGGAGCACAGGCTCCAGACACGCAGGCTCAGCGGCCATGGCTCACGGGCCCAGCCGCTCTGCGGCATGTGGGATCTTCCCAGACCGGGTCACGAACCCGTGTCTCCTGCATCAGCAGGCGGACTCTCAACCACTGCGCCACCAGGGAAGCCCATTGCCTTATTTTTTTTACCCTTATAAATAATTAGATTTTTTTGCCTTGAGACATTGCCATTTTTTCATTGATCTTGCTTTTACTAGGATAATTCTCAAAGTTGATTGTTTCTGGCTAATTTTTCTGGGCAATTTCATATGTAAACTTAAGTTTTCTCATTTCTAGAAATAATTTTCATGGATTATAGAATTAAATATTAGTCCGTTCCATTGTTTTATTTTCTTCTTTAGTGACTCCAATATATAATCTTTCTTTGCTTGTCTTCTATTTCAGTCCCTTTCTCTCTGAGTCTTTTTAATATTTTACTTTGTCTTTATTCTCTGAATTGTTTTCCTGCTTTTATTCAGTATTTCTTATTAAATTTTCATTCAAATTTATTCTTCTTTGTGCACCTTATAATGTATTTTCCATATCTGAAATATTTTTCCTTCCATTTCTGTTTTTATTTTTTGAATGTCTGATTCTAGGTTTTCTTTTTGTTATTTGTCCAAATGAGTCTTGTGCTTTGTAGTTGGTTTTAGGAGAAGAATTTTCATCTACTGAAATGTTTTAATTTGCGTTTTCTAGTTACTTCTTATAGTAGCTTTATATGGGAGTGATTTGATTTCTTTCTTTTTCTTCCTTCCCTTCCTCCCTCTCTCCCTCCCTTCCTTCCTTCCTTCCTTCGTTTTAGAAATCCTAGACATTTTGTAGACAGAGTTCCTAGTTTAAGGGTTGCCGTCTTCTGCAGTACATCGAAGCGTAATTTCTCTAACAGATGATGATGGGGGTGGCAGGGAGGAAGGGGTTGACATGTCTTGTTTCTCTTTAGCAGTTTGTTTCTTACTACTTTCTTTCTTGTCACTGACATGTATTCTGTTTACCTGATTTTCTCCCAGAAGCAGCTTCCTGAGGCTGCCTCTTCTGGTCCCACTCCTTTTCAAGCCCCTTTCCTCTAGCTGGTGCTATGGTAACACCAAATCCTAGGCGTATGTTCACTATTTTGGCATTTTAGTGTTGCACTTTGTTTTTCTGTAGATGATTTTTGTTTGTACTTCCAGTTATGTATTAAACTTACAGCCATTATCAGGGGTGGCACAGGGTGGCATGTCTTTGAAAAATTTTGCCTCAAATGAGAAATTCATAATGAAAAATGTCAGAAATCAATGTTGAATAGACCTTGAATCCTCAGGAGTCCTGCCGAATGGTCAGCAGAATTGAATACAAAACATCTCAGAGTTCAGTGTCCATATCTATTTAAGCTTAGAGAAAATGAGTGGAAACATTGCTTATAATGTTGTGCTTAGATTTTATAATGAACTTAAGGAAATAGTATTTTTTATTTGATGAAGAATCATATACAAATTAAAGACCGTCTGATGTGATTCCAGTGTATGTCTGTTAACACAGCAGGGTTGAAGGAGTGGAGGTGGGTGGTTATTAGATGGTGATGTTGCGCCTGACTTTTTTTTATTAAAGATGTCCTAGCGTGTGGAAAATTGACTCTTAAGTTCTCTGTATATCAAAGGTAGCTGACTCTATATTTTTCTGCCATCCTATGTTTTAAAATTCTGGATAATATAGTGAGTAGTAACCTTTATTGAACTATGTAATGGGGGTTAAAAGATTTACTTTTTAGAGTGTTTTTAATACAGTCAAGTAGGTGACATTAACATGCATTTTTATTGTTAAATTATGAAAGTGTACAGGAGATAGAACCTTGCCATTTGATTATAATATAGCTATGATTGTTTTATTAGCAATCTATAAAAATAATGCTATCCTTTCCTCTTGGGAGAGGGATTGAGATCTGAATATATTAGGTTGAGCTATATGAAAAGTTGTCATTTTTTTTTAGGTCAAAATAGTCTTGTGGGTTGTTTCTGGCTTGAAAGGACTGCTGTGCCATGCCCAGCAGGGAATGAAGTGAATTATCCTGATCAGTATGATATTTCTAAACTTCCCTTGTTCTCTTTTCTGAAAAGTCAAATAACTGGAGGTGGGTTTGGGTGGGGGGACATGTTCTAGGTCAGTGCTTCACCATCTTTAATGTGCATATGAACCTCCTGGGGATATTGTTTAAACTCTGGGTCTGGAGTGGGACTTGAGATTCTACATTTAGCAAGCTACCAAGTGAGGCTAATGCTGCTGGTCCAGTGACCACCAGAAAGAAAAGTACATTGAAAGGCATTGACTTGAAAGACATGTGTCCAATGAACAAGGCCCTCTGAATCTGATGAAAAATCTAGATGTTCCCCCGTATACTCATTGAGTATGATTCTGCAACCTATGAATGATTAGTTGGGCATTCATAAACCCAGGGAGACAGACACTCCACAGGTTTATACAGGGTGAAAAATTTCATCATCTTACTCTGTGAGAGTAGCAAAGGGCTAATTTTTTTTTTTTTTATTTGGGTTCTGGATATTAAGTTGTATATTTCAGGGCTGGAGCTGGACACTAGGACTAATAATACCTTGTTCAGCTGTAGGTGGAAAGTTAAATAAGTGATGATAAATCTTTTAGTAAAATGGGTTACAAGTATTTACAACTTTAAGTGGGATTTGCTTTCTATTAATAGTTGAATAGCCAAAGAACTCTGGAGCCATACCTGTGGGTTTTTTCTCCCCACAGAGGTCTCATTTATGTTTCTTATATTGTATAACATTTGAGAGTGATGACCTACTTGTCCTTGTGGTCAGGCAACACAGTCTGACCATTTTAAATGTTGAAAAGCAACTGTCATTAATAGCTTGTTTAGCCCATCAGTGGTTTGTAGAATATAGTTGCTGCTTGCCAGAAATGTAGGCGGGCTCTTGCTATTACATGCTCATCAATAATACTACATTCTAATAAAAGCCCTTTTCTCTCTGTTTTAGGCTATTTTGTGTAGAACTCGCAAATAAAACGGCTGTATTTCAGTTCACAGACTAAAGATTTTATTTAATGCAAGCGTAAATACAGGTTATGTATTATTGTTATACTTTTGAGGATGCATGCAGAGGTTTTGAACCCTATTCTCAAACAGAGGTTATGAACCCTATTCTAAAGTCACTCATCCTTTGTCTGTTACGTTTTAAAATACCTGTCTTATTTTAATGTTTCACCACTGTGTTCCCAAAAAAATATTTTTGACATTTCTCTAAATGAGTTTGAGAACATAGTTATCTCACAATACACTGATGTTTCTCATACACTCTATATATTTATTAAACACTGATGAAAACTATTATCTCATATACTATTTAGGGACTTCAATGTAATAGATTCCTCTCCTCCCAGCATTTTAATTTTTTTTTTTTTTTTTTTTTTTACCTAAGCTGATATATATTTCAGGTTTAGGGTAAATGTGCATATTAAAACAGACACTTTCCTTAAACTGTGATCGTGAGATAAAACAGCATGAAGTTTTTCTTCTTTCTGGAAGATCAATTCTATAAATTTTTCTCTCTTTCTTTTTAAAAAGCAAGTGTGTCCTATGAATGTATGCAAATTAAAATACCTTTAATGTGGATTAAATATTAATATCGTGTTACTGCCTTGATTTCTTAGGCAGTTTACAAGTCCTAAATCTGGGAACCGGCTCACATTTCAGTCAGAAACAGTACCTTGTCAGTGATGCATTTCTCTGAAACATTTTGATCAGTTACAAGTTTATTAAAATTTGCTTCTGCAGTAAATGATTAATAAATATTATCTAGTCAATCAAACAGCAGGAACTTGGGCCTTTTTTCTACCCTTTCTCCCTCCCCTCTCTTCCAAAGAAAGATCTGTCAGTTGTTGTTGCTTTTTTAAGACACGGTGGTCTTGGTAGAAAATGGTGGCCAGTTAGCTTTAAAAAAAAAAAAAGACAATATGTCATGTAATTTTCATGATATTACTAATAGTCTCAGATTTATGTTTAACCTAGATAAAATTTATTGTCTGACTTTTATGCACATGTGCTTATTAAAGCTTTATAAAGTAAAACCAAATATTCTAAGTGCATTAAATAACCCCCACTTCCCATTATTCAAGAGTCTGATAGTCAGGCCTTCTCAAAACCATGAGAGTAACTGAATATTGTATTCGGATATTTTTTATATTCTAGTTCAGGATACCATAGGTTTTGCTTCATTGCATAGGACCCCACAAGGTACCTGGTAGTTATTTCATGCTTTCCTCAGGATCTAAGGTCTGTAACTGCAGAGAGAGAAATAGCAGCAGAGGTAACAGGGTTTCTTTTTATTTCTTCCATCAAAGCATTAGGAGTTAAGATGGAGAATGCCTTTGCCACAGTGGTATCTTTGGCCACACTCATTACCATTTATCACAGATTCATAGCATCTGTATTTAACTTTAACATACATAGTCTGTTTACTTTAGGAAAAGCACAGCATGAGGAGCTGGGAGAACATGATTTTATGGTGTGACCTCCAGCAATGCACACAACCTCTCTGTTTCACTTCTTTCATTTTTCTCCCTGTTCATAGGCTGTTGAAATAGCGTGTGAAAATTTGTAGAAGCATAGACTTTCTACAAATGTATCATTTATTTTACAGAAAAAGAAAAAAATCTTATCAGTTCTAGTTACATAAGTAACTTCAGATTGCTAAAAACAATACCTCAATTCTAATATACTCACAGTAAGCTGTGAGAAAATTTTGTCCTTTGCTCACATCCTCTCCCCTTTAAAAAAATTATTACATACTTTTAAAAGTTATAACGTAATACATGTTTATTATAATGGGTCAAAAACTGATAGGTATATAAAGAAAAAAAATGAATATATCTTCTATCTGCCACCAATCCAGTGTTAATAGTTTAGTACCCTTCTTACTGTACCTTGCTCTATTCCCATATATAATTATATAATTATATATATACATTTTTGTATGTATATATTATTATTATTATAATAATTATACATTATTTGTATACATTATATGTATATATATACATATATATGTATACATTATATGTATATATACATATAATGTATATGTATATACATTATATGTATATATATGTATATATAATATATATTATATATACATATAATAAATATACATATATTATACATATTATTATATGTATATATTATACATATATAATTATACTTAGCTTTTTGTTTTTTTATAAAATAGACTTGTACTATGTATGATATTTTACAACTTGAGCTTTTTATTTGTTCAGTGCTGGATACAGTGTACATATCTACACACATAAATCTGGTTTTTGCTAGAAATATCAAAATATTGGCAGTTAATACTATTAGCATTTTATTTAATGTATTCATAGGGGAAGTTTGAGGACTATAAAATTTGCATTTTAAGGAGTCAGTGGAGATTTAGTTTTAGTTCCACTTTTGATTACCTTGATTATAGTATATGAAAGAATGGGCTTATGATGAACTTTACAGTTATCAATAGAGGAAGGAATGGGTTACTTTATTTAAAAAAATCTATTTGATATTTGCAAAAAACAAATAAGTA